>NC_035449.2:81541450-81755346 GCF_002127325.2 Helianthus annuus
CCTCAGGTTTGGGCACGTTTGCCATTTTCATCCAAAATGACACTTTTCTACCATTTTGCCCCCCCACGTTTGGCCATTTTTGCCATTTTCCTCCAAATTCCTAACTTGGTTAGAAAGTTCAGTTTAATAAGTTTTTTTTTAATTTATAATGTTTTTGAATAAAAGGTAGATTTTTTTTAATTTATAATGTAACTGAAAACTAAAAATCAGAACATAACATCATCATTATCATCTGCAAGAAGCTCTCATCCACCATCACCGACACCACCATTCCCCACCACCTCCACCTCCGCCACCAATCCCCACCGCAACACCACCTCCACCTCCACAACCGGCTTCATCTTTCTCTCTCTCGGAAACCACAACCATCGTCATCAGTCTTCTTCATCGTCATCAGTCATCTTCATCGGAATCCACAACCATCTTCGTCGGAACCCACAACCAGTTCCATCTCAGATTCAGTTTCTAATCTGTCTATTTTTACCAGATTCAGGTTCGATTCCGGTTCATCTTCATCTCAAGTTCCGATCTGCTTTATAAGAACGTGTTCGTGATGGTGGAACGAAACGGAGAAGATGCAACTGACGACGGTGATGGAACCGTGACTTTTTTGGTGATGGCGGAGAAGGACGATGGCGACGGCGTCTCTCACTCTTTCTTATCTCTTTCTAAACCCTTTCTTGAAGATCTTGAAATTGCATCAGATCTACAAACAACAGTCGAAGATTATGATGGTTGAAATGGATTTGTAGATTATGAAGATGATGATGATGTAGTTTGCTCATAGTGTTTTGAAAGGAATTAAATAGTTTGGTAGAGATCTTGAATTTGGTGTCTTGGAATTTGCAGATGATGATGTTCATAGGATTCTTATATTGAATTATTATTTTGAATATTTTGTGATAGATGATGATGCTCATGTGAAGATTGATTTGTTCTTGATTTGGGTTTGAAGATGATGATGATGATGTTCAGAGATGATGATGTTCATGTGTAAATTGTTTTTTTTTTTTAGTTTTGTTTTACAACTTACCCCCTCCCTTATAATTGAGAATTTCAAAAACAACTCTATCAGACGACATAATGTAACTAGGTTAGGAATTTGGATGAAAATGGCAAAAATGGACAAATGTGAGGGGCAAAATGGTAGAAAAGTGTCATTTTGGACGAAAATGGCAAACGTGCCCAAACCTCAGGGACGAAAATGGCAATTTACTCTAAAATAAAACTAAAAAGAAATGTGGAAAAGAAAATAAAATTTGAGGAATCAACATTGCCAAAATGAGGGGTTAGCGGAGCCAAAACGAGGAGCCAGCCAATCGACTAGGAGGAGTCAGCCCGACGCATCAGCCACTAGAAGGAGTCAGCCAAACCACTTGGAGGAGTCAGCCTGATGCATCAGCCACCTTTTTGCCTTTGATGCCTTAGCCGTCAACTGAATCCATGGTTCTTGAGACATGTCAGCACCACCTTTACGGACGCAATAGCTGACATATCGACACATCCCATGCTTGAGGCGCCATTCCAAGGACGCATGAGGGTGACATTTTGGTAAATCATGTTGGTCAAACAACATTTTGCTAATTTCCCTTTTTTAACAAAAAAACCTTATATATATATATATATATATATATATATATATATATATATAGGGTTGGGTTCATTTCAGAACTCTAAAAAATTGCAGAACTTTCAGAACTTCTAATATGTCACACCCCAACCAATGGCGGAATCATCGGGGCATGGCACTGAGCGATACAGATTGTCCAGAAGTTTCCATAACAATTAGCATTACTATTTAATTTAAATAATACGTCCCATACCGTATCTCAAATAGTAAATAAATTATTACAGACAAAATCCAGGCAAATATTTCCGTTCCGACAACTCAGATTTAAATATGAATATTATTTATCTGCTTCTAGAGACTCATGCTGCAAGATCGACAGACAACTATGCTCTAGACGCTTATTCTAGCCTCGCATTCCTAGCAGCTAAGCATCCTAATTGCCTGTCACATACGTTAAAATAAAAGTCAATACACATAGTGTAAAGGTGAGCATACAAGTTTGATAATAGCATATAGAGTTCGAAATAGTTTACGCATAACCAGCACGTACACAGAGGGAAACGAAGCATGTTAATTATCGACATGGATCTATCGATACCAATGACTGCGGGTTGACTGCCCGAGGCAGTTCGCAGTACATGATTACCACCGTAATCCATGCAAGTAATTGTCCTTAATAACCCCCGTGTGAACGGGTGCTGAGTCCAAACTATAGTACTATCGTCGTTAAGGCAGGTAGACAACATTCCATGTGTAAACACAACAACAAGCATTCATTTAGTCACATAATACATGCAATAACGGTTAGCGTTTAAATATTGCGTAGTGTGTTCGTTTGTGATTTAGAATAAGTAACTTATGTAACACCCAAAAGTGCGAAAGCAAAAAGGGTTCGAGTATACTCACAGCGGTTGATGGATTGAAGGGAGCGCTTGAGAGTAGGGTTAGCCTAAATAGTTTGATAGCATAACGATAAGAAACGCGTAAAACGAAAACAAGTGTTGAAGGGTCGGACAGCTGGTCGATCGGACAGCTGACCGTTCGGTTGACAGTCCGTTCAGACAGCTGTCCAGTCGGACGGGAGTCCGATCGGATGGTTATTCGAGTGGATTGTTTCTTCCTTTGAGTAAGATGTGTTTGTGTATGATGGTTTGACTTTTGAAGTTTTTGTTTTAGTATATCAAAACATTGAAGTATCCTTGCCTTTCAGGTCGATCATACGGTCGTTCGATCGGCCGGCATCCCGATCGGCTAGGTACCTCAGCAAAACAAGTTCTCAGCAGGGTGTCATCCGATCGGACGACTGTTCGATCGGGTGGCACTCCTAGTGCATCGAACATGTTGAAAAATCGATTAAGTGTTGAAGTCAAGTATCTCATGATCCGAAGAGTAATTCAATCGGACAGCAGTCCGATCGAATAACAGTTCGTTCAATACCCAATCTTCAAAGAAATTGATTAAGTGTGGGACCATGTGCTAGCCGATCGGCTGGCCAGTCTAACACTTGGTTGTTCTTATTTTTGTCGTTTTATCGAGGTATTTTGAGAACGAGTCAAACAACAGAAAGCTCGTCTTTACTGGGTTCTCCTGATGGAACAGGAATCACCCAAACCCGGTCAGTGAACTGTTCGGGACGGTTGTTTAACGTTTAACCCGAAATTGGTGAACCTCGTGGATGTCACACCCCGACCACGTAGAACATACAAAACGTGGCGGAAACGTCGGGGAGTGTTGTAACAGAATCAATTGTTTCAAATCCATGGCAAATGAAGTTTCGTTTTATTAATCAAATATGAAAGTATACATTGTTTAAACAACAACCAAAGACTACACAACATAAATTAACTAGTTCTTGTCTCGTTTTAGGTCACTAAGGCACAGGTCCGCCTAAGTATGTCTTGATAAGTCCTATGCATCATTTCCTGAAAACACATGTGAAAATAGGTACGTCAGCATAAAAATGCCTGTGAGATACATTGGTATTATGAAAACGGAATTCATGACTTATGTTTGAGAAAATGTTTAGTCATGAACCTTGTAATTTGCTTTGTCTTGTAAATCATTTGAAAAACGATAAAATCAGATGATATGTATAAATAAGAAGACACTGTATGGTTAAACGGATAACCATGTAAAATGCGTTTGTATAAGATAAGTCGTTTGTAAAACAATGTCTCGTGAAAAGTGTGTTATTTGTATGAAAATGTCATCTGTCTAAACTGAAATGATTTAGATAACGCTAAGATATGTAATATTATACAAACATTTATATATAGGAAGTACCAGCGGCGTATCCACCATGTTTGCATCATATTACATACTCCACGTTACTCAAACCATTTCCCCAAACCATCCACCATGTAAGATTGTTCTTGTATAACTCAATTGTTTATTGTGTAAACCATGTCAACTGTCTATGTTCAATGTAAATCATGTAATGTGTATCCCAAAATGTATCATGTACGGTAAGCGAAATGTATCAACTTAAAACATATGTAAAATGCACCAAACAAGTCGTTGAAGTAAAACGTGGTTTAAATCAACGTTATGTTCTGTGGAAAAATGCATGCTCTATTGATATTAACATTTATGCGGTATTGTGAAATATGCATACATCCAAGCCTTGAGACTGTGGCGATAAACCCTTAAACAAATTAAAGGTTTATCTAAGTTATGTATATCGAATTCGGCCATTCCTTACAATCCTATCAAACCCAGGATTTCAGGAACGGGAGTTGTCAATTCCTATGGTACCACTACCTACTAACGAACGACGTAGCTAATGTTAATGAATTTATTGTCCCATGTTAAACAAACCAAATGTCATAACAAAATGAAGGCATGTGATGTAAACAATTGTACTAAGTATGCTAAGTAAACATACGAAGCAGAAATGTTTATGTAAATCAATGTGCCCATATGCTGAGTAAACATATGCAGCAGAAATGTTCATGTAAATCAATGTGTCCATATGCTGAGTAAACATATGCAACAGAAATGTTCATGTAAATCAATGTGTCCATATGCTGAGAAAACATATGCAACAGAAATGTTCATGTAAATCAATGTGTCCATATGCTGAGTAAACATATGCAACAGAAATGTAATGTAAATCAATGTACTAAGTACACACACAATGGGCATACATAGCATGAAATGTAATGAAATCATGTACTATAATGTACTAACAACATAGCAGGCATATGATGTGAAAACATGGAAAGCAAGAATGTAACAGATAGGCACATGTGTTTCACCCCAAAACAGTTTGGAAAACAGTAAAAGATGGGGTTCTATGTACTCACCTGAGATTGCTTTGAATTCCTTGTATAATAACCAGATAATGCTAGATATCACGGAATATCAAACGGCACCTAATAGGTAGCTATATTAATATACCGGACCAAATCGGAAGGATCGGATAGTATGCGGGTTCGTAAACCAAACGAGTATGGAGACTTGTGTAATATGGTTTAACAAAGCCTACATACTAAAATGAAACCTAACCTAAGTGCTTGCGACCCATCACGACCCGTTTAGGTAGCTTATGCTACCTTACGCGTCGTTCGCGTAGAACGCGTCTGGAACGCCTAACATCGTGACCACGAGGTATAACCTCGGAAGATTATAGCTATGGTCACCTAATGTGTTTGGTCGGATCCTAATGATCGACCAAATGGGTCGGGTTCGAAAGTATAAGCGATGGTTTAGATCGCTTACCTTATGACTCTATATAAGCACTAAACTAAAAGTGACGAGCTAAGCATGTTAGAACATGCTTAACTAAGATTAGAAAACAGGTTTGGCATCAAAACAAACGGCTTTGATGCTCACGAGTAGTTTGGTTACAAAATATGCAAGAATGCACATTTTGGCCGAAACTACGACTCGTCACTGAGCCTAGATAACGTGGTAATCAGTAGGTATAGTCACTACGGACTATGACCATCGTGATCACACTCACGTTATGAAGTTCCATGAACTTTGGGTTGACCATAGGCTGGTCAATGCAGAAAGTCAACAAAACGTTGACTTTCGGACTTGAAAAGCGAATAAAAGAGCGAAAGAATACTTACGGAGGGTCCCCGAATGCTAATCTAGATCAAAATGGCTCAGGTATGAAACAAAGGTTCCAACTTAGAGCTCTTGATCAGATTGTGTGGGTTTTTGCAAGAATGGGGGTGGGGTATTTATAGTATTTCCCGAACCGTTAAGATCGTTTCTTGAAAAACGTGATTGAATCTTGCGCGTACACTTGTCGTAAACTTGTGGTTACTGAAAATACCCCTTAGTGAACTGAAAGGGCAAGTTTAAAACATGTGGTTGTGGTTAAACCAGCTGAAATTTGCTGACTAGCTGATCTTATCTGTTCTGGGAGTCTGACACGCCCCGCGTAAGGATTTGGGCAATTCTTACGCGCCCCGCCTGAGGGTCACAGATCAGAATTTTCAGTTTTAGTCCCTGCACTTCAGAAACATGCAATTTGGCCCATTTTTGGCACTTTTAAGCCCCGTTAACCTCATTTCAAGGCTCTAAGATGGATATAGAGTGTAGGGGACTTAAAATATGCTCAAAAATATTCCGGATGTCGGCTCGTTTGGTCGTACGATCGCGATGTTCGCTTAATTACGACGGAATGCGCATAAGCGCGAAAGACAATCCAAATGACGCGACGTATGGATTTTTCTCATGCCAAACACTAAGGCATAATATTATAATGCTTACATAAATTTTGGATGTCCGGATGTATTCAGAACGTAAGTTATGCGCGAAAGTGCAAACTTGTGCACTTTTTGACACTTTTAGCCCCTGAATGATCCAAAAGTTTGTTTTAGCATACCAAACCCCTCAAAGTCTATTCCTAAGCTATGTAAAGGATATTTATGGTATGTCTAACTTATGGACATGTTCCGGAATGTTCGTTACAGTTCAAATTGGCATACTTTCGCAGTTTGTCAAGTTTAGTCCCTGTAAGCGAATTAACTTGTTTTTGCCATACCAAAGCCTTCAAAACTTATTTCTAAGTTATGTAAAGGTTATTTGAGGTATGTTGAGTATATGTTGCTGTTCCGGAGTATTTGTCGCATTAAACTGAGTACGTTTACGCACCAGTTTGCGTATAATTCCCCAGAAAGCGATGTAGAGCTTGAAATCGAACAAGAGTTGATATGTGCAAACGATACACATATTTATACAAGTCCAAAGTATGAAATAAAATATTTCATTGGTTTGGCGTTTGTTTGATGGTTGAAGTGACACAGGTGTCACAGTCTCCCCTACTTTAGGAAATTTCGTCCCGAAATTTAGTTTTAGAGGAAACTTGTGAAGACAGCTGTGACGGTTTCGCTTCCAGACCAATCCATTGAACCCTTAGGTAAAACTCTGGGCCATGTTAGGATCCTTAGCGAAGATTTCAACCCACAAAGTGATGTCCTTGTAGTAACAAAACATGGAGTTTCGAACTACGGGCAGGAGAACGTTTCCCGTGAAGAGTTATCATGGGAAACTTGTGTGTGCTTGAAATCAGAATTGGGGAGTGTAAGGATAAATGACATTGGTCAAAATCCAAGACTTCTCCCATATCACTACTATTGTCACTGTAGTTCTTAACACATGACATAACTTCTTGTGGTTTCTGTGCACTGAATTCCATAATTATGTAGGCCTCCATAATTACGTACTTCCTTGCACAGTCCGCACAGTTCATTTCATAATGCGTATGGGAAAAAAAATCAAACGAATAATCTCTTCAGCTAAACTACCCAAGAGAAATATTTAACTACATCAACGTAGGACGTCTTTAACTAGATTGTCGAGCCAATCTATTTAACTTAGATCGACGTAGGATCTCTTTAACTAGACCACCCGAGGGCCTTTTTAACTATATCAACGCATGATATATTCAACTAGATTGTCGAACCAATCTCTTTAACTTAGATCAACGAATGATCTATTTAACTAAACTACCCACGGGGAATATTTAACTAAACTACCCACGGGGAATATTTAACTAAACTACCCACGGGGAATATTTAACTACATCAATGTAGGATGTCTTTAACTAGATTGTCGAACCAACATCTTCAACTATATCAACACATATTGTCCTTAAACTTTGGAATAGTACTTTATAATCCAAGGGACATAACTACAACGTAGAAGTCCATTAAGGATTTAAGATAGTACCTTTTTGAAAATCCTACTACGAATCCCTCATACGAAGGTATGAAAGATTCTACGAGGATTTGGATAGCGAATATCCAGAGTATACAAAAACACAAAATGCATAATAGAAAACACAAGATGCATAAACACATAGTCATATAACCACAAAATTGTTTATCTAGATCTTTAATTTGTTAATTTGTTTTGTTGATTACGTACATGCATTTAAAGCACACTAGGAATCCATTTCATGGATTTCATTCGGTACTTTAAACATTAACAAGAATCTAACTATGAAGATAGAAAGATCTCCTATAAATTCGATTTCGTTTTCAAGAAAACGCAATTTTCGAATTAAGGTACAATAATTTTTGAATATACGGAAATACCCTTAGGTACCCTATTAAGAATTTATAGTGGTACTTTGGGTATTCGTGGGAAACACAAGAGATAATAAAATGGAAGAAATTACGGGGTAGTCTGTTCTTCAAGGAATACGGTTCCTTGATTGTTGGTATTATAGAGGATACGTTGTTTATACATGACATCACATTTGTACATTGCAATGTAAAATAAAAACATTTATTTATACACAACAACAACAACTGTTTCATGGGCCTTAACTACAAAAGAAATTAATACATAAGGCTTGATTATCTTTAAACAACATTGTCCTCTAGTTGGTCCGATGCTTATCCTTGCGCTGGACTCGCATTAGCAATCTTTGGGCAATTTCTCCGGAAATGGCCCATTTCGTTACAGTTGAAGCAAGGACCTAGTGGAAGACGAGCTTGAGCAGGATTTACTTGAGGTTGGTTTAAACCACCTTGGTTTGGGGTAAATCGACAAGCATTTGCCAGGTGACCGAGTCGCCCACATGATGCACATAAACGACACTGTAGGTGAGCTAAGTGGTGTGCATTACATTTGTCGCATATCGGTGCAGTACCGGCATAAGGTTTCTTTGCAGTAGGTTGAGTTGGTTGGTTGCGGGTGTTTTGGTTGGGTTGAGCAGCAATCGCACAATTCTCAGGGGATCCAGTCTGTTCATCCATGGTCTTTGATTCCTCGATTAGCTTCTTGTCACCCTTTCGAAAAAGTTTATGCTTTCTGATCTGCGATTCAGTCAAGGTTGCAGATAGCTCAATGGCCTGACGGAGTGTGGTAGGGTTGCTACCAGTGATAATGTCTTGTACCGAGTCAGGCAGGCCATCGATGTACCTTTCGATGGCCTTGTCGAGTAGGGCGACCATAGTTTGGCAAAGTAGACTCAACTCCTCAAACCTATCAGTATATGCCCTGTGTTCGCCACTATCTTGTTTTAAATCATCAAACTCCTTCTCCAACGCTCGTTGTTCATGACGAGGACAAAACTCCCTCATCATAAGAGCTCTCAATTCAGCCCATGTCTGTGCTAGAGCAACATCTGCACCACGGTCTCTCATTACCCCGTTCCACCATGTAAGAGCCCTCTTCTGAAACACACTCGAAGAAAACTCGACCTTGCGATTATCCGGACACTGCACGTGGCGAAAAGTATTCTCGATGCTCTCGAACCATTGAAGAAGCCCAGTTGCTCCCTCAGAACCACTAAACTTGAGTGGTTTAGCCGAGTTAAAGTTCTTGAAATTGCATGTACCATTGTTGTTGTTGTTGGCTTGGTTCCATTGAGCAAAGAGATTTGGGAATTGAGCAGCCATCTGCTGCGCAATAATTTCTGCCAGCTCGGCAGTTGCTATCTGTTGTTCGCGTCGAGGAGGCATTCTAAAAGAGGAAAACATGAAAGGAAACAAATAAAATGGTATTGGGTAAGAATAGGATGTTACAATCACCGACCGTAATCACGGTTGATGGCCATTTGTTTGAACCACGAAGCAAACAAACAGCACCAAGGCTGAATCAAAGCAAATAGATCCTCATAGTGTATCGCGAAGACATGCTCGCCTATAAGTGGACACTCACCCCAAGAGTTCCCAGGTAAGAGTGACTGGTCCGATTATGTGGATTTGTACGAACACCCTAACCTTAGACAGAAAACCCAGGGTACAGGCATTCACTCTTCCAGTTCGCACGTGTTCACACTATTTAGGACCCAAAACTTTGACGAGAGTTTTGAAAATTCAAAGGGGTTCAAAACCATATAACAGAGGGTTCAAAACCTAGTAATCAATCATCCTAGAACAGATGATTGGTTTTCAAAGAGGTTTTGAAATTTATGTTCTTGTTGTGGTCGTCGCCTAAGGATAGGTGACGGTATTGTTTTATGACTAAACGCAAGTGAACTCGCGTTAGGGTCCTAGGAAGGTTATAGACAAGGTCAAAGCATTACTAATAACCTAATTCCCTATAACCATTGGCTCTGATACCAACTTTTCTGTCACACCCCGACCACGTAGAACATACAAAACGTGGCGGAAACGTCGGGGAGTGTTGTAACAGAATCAATTGTTTCAAATCCATGGCAAATGAAGTTTCGTTTTATTAATCAAATATGAAAGTATACATTGTTTAAACAAGAACCAAAGACTGCACAACATAAATTAACTAGTTCTTGTCTCGTTTTAGGTCACTAAGGCACAGGTCCGCCTAAGTATGTCTTGATAAGTCCTACGCATCATTTCCTGAAAACACATATGAAAATAGGTACGTCAGCATAAAAATGCCTGTGAGATACATTGGTTTTATGAAAACGGAATTCATGACTTATGTTTGAGAAAATGTTTAGTCATGAACCTTGTAATTTGCTTTGTCTTGTAAATCATTTGAAAAACGATAAAATCAGATGATATGTATAAATAAGAAGACACTGTATGGTTAAACGAATAACCATGTAAAATGCGTTTGTATAAGATAAGTCGTTTGTAAAACAATGTCTCGTGAAAAGTGTGTTATTTGTATAAAAATGTCATCTGTCTAAACTGAAATGATTTAGATAACGCTAAGATATGTAATATTATACAAACATTTATATATAGGAAGTACCAGCGGCGTATCCACCATGTTTGCATCATATTACATACTCCACGTTACTCAAACCATTTACCCAAACCATCCACCATGTAAGATTGTTCTTGTATAACTCAATTGTTTATTGTGTAAACCATGTCAACTGTCTATGTTCAATGTAAATCATGTAATGTGTATCCCAAAATGTATCATGTACGGTAAGCGAAATGTATCAACTTAAAACATATGTAAAATGCACCAAACAAGTCGTTGAAGTAAAACGTGGTTTAAATCAACGTTATGTTCTGTGGAAAAATGCATGCTCTATTGATATTAACATTTATGCGGTATTGTGAAATATGCATACATCCAAGCCTTGAGACTGTGGCGATAAACCCTTAAACAAATTAAAGGTTTATCTAAGTTATGTATATCGAATTCGGTCATTCCTTACAATCCTATCAAACCCAGGATTTCAGGAACGGGAGTTGTCAATTCCTATGGTACCACTACCTACTAACGAACGGCGTAGCTGATGTTAGTGAATGTATTGTCCCATGTTAAACAAACCAAATGTCATAACAAAATGAAGGCATGTGATGTAAACAATTGTACTAAGTATGCTAAGTAAACATACGAAGCAGAAATGTTTATGTAAATCAATGTGCCCATATGCTGAGTAAACATATGCAGCAGAAATGTTCATGTAAATCAATGTGTCCATATGCTGAGTAAACATATGCAACAGAAATGTTCATGTAAATCAATGTGTCCATATGCTGAGTAAACATATGCAACAGAAATGTTCATGTAAATCAATGTGTCCATATGCTGAGTAAACATATGCAACAGAAATGTAATGTGAATCAATGTACTAAGTACACACACAATGGGCATACATAGCATGAAATGTAATGAAATCATGTACTATAATGTACTAACAACATAGTAGGCATATGATGTGAAAACATGGAAAGCAAGAATGTAACAGATAGGCACATGTGTTTCACCCCAAAACAGTTTGGAAAACAGTAAAAGATGGGGTTCTATGTACTCACCTGAGATTGCTTTGAATTCCTTGTATAATAACCAGATAATGCTAGATATCACGGAATATCAAACGACACCTAATAGGTAGCTATATTAATATACCGGACCGAATCGGAAGGATCGGATAGTATGCGGGTTCGTAAACCAAACGAGTATGGAGACTTGTGTAATATGGTTTAACAAAGCCTACATACTAAAATGAAACCTAACCTAAGTGCTTGCGACCCATCACGACCCGTTTAGGTAACTTATGCTACCTTACGCGTCGTTCGCGTAGAATGCGTGTGGAACGCCTAACATCATGACCACGAGGTATAACCTCGGAAGATTATAGCTATGGTCACCTAATGTGTTTGGTCGGATCCTAATGATCGACCAAATGGGTCGGGTTCGAAAGTATAAGCGATGGTTTAGATCGCTTACCTTACGACCCTATATAAGCACTAAACTAAAAGTGACGAGCTAAGCATGTTAGTACATGCTTAACTAAGATTAGAAAACAGGTTTGGCATCAAAACAAACGGCTTTGATGCTCACGAGTAGTTTGGTTACAAAATATGCAAGAATGCACATTTTGGCCGAAACTACGACTCGTCACTGAGCATAGATAACGTGGTAATCAGTAGGTATAGTCACTACGGACTATGACCATCGTGATCACACTCACGTTATGAAGTTCCATGAACTTTGGGTTGACCATAGGCTGGTCAATGCAGAAAGTCAACAAAACGTTGACTTTTGGACTCGAAAAGCGAATAAAAGAGCGAAAGAATACTTACGGAGGGTCCCCGAATGCTAATCTAGATCAAAATGGCTCAGGTATGAAACAAAGGTTCCAACTTAGAGCTCTTGATCAGATTGTGTGGGTTTTTGAAAGAATGGGGGTGGGGTATTTATAGTATTTCCCGAACCGTTAAGATCGTTTCTTGAAAAACGTGATTGAATCTTGCGCGTACACTTGTCGTAAACTTTTGGTTACTGAAAATACCCCTTAGTGAACTGAAAGGGCAAGTTTAAAACATGTGGTTGTGGTTAAACCAGCTGAAATTTGCTGACTAGCTGATCTTATCTGTTCTGGGAGTCTGACGCGCCCCGCGTAAGGATTTGGGCAATCCTTACGTGCCCCGCCTGAGGGTCACAGATCAGAATTTTCAGTTTTAGTCCCTGCACTTCAGAAACATGCAATTTGGCCCATTTTTGGCACTTTTAAGCCCCGTTAACCTCATTTCAAGGCTCTAAGATGGAGTTAGAGTGTAGAGGACTTGAAATATGCTCAAAAATATTCCGGATGTCGGCTCGTTTGGTCGTACGATCGCGATGTTCGCTTAATTACGACGGAATGCGCATAAGCGCGAAAGACGATCCAAATGACGCGACGTATGGATTTTTCTCATGCCAAACACTAAGGCATAATATTATAATGCTTACATAAATTTTTGATGTCCGGATGTATTCAGAACGTAAGTTATGCGCGAAAGTGCAAACTTGTGCACTTTTTGACACTTTTAGCCCCTGAATGATCCAAAAGTTTGTTTTAGCATACCAAACCCCTCAAAGCCTATTCCTAAGCTATGTAAAGGATATTTATGGTATGTCTAACTTATGGACATGTTCCGGAATGTTCGTTACAATTCAAATTGGCATACTTTCGCAGTTTGTCAAGTTTAGTCCCTGTAAGCAAATTAACTTGTTTTTGCCATACCAAAGCCTTCAAAACTTATTTCTAAGTTATGTAAAGGTTATTTGAGGTATGTTGAGTATATGTTGCTGTTCCGGAGTATTTGTCGCATTAAACTGAGTACGTTTACGCACCAGTTTGCGTATAATTCCCCAGAAAGCGATGTAGAGCTTGAAATCGAACAAGAGTTGATATGTGCAAACGATACACATATTTATACAAGTCCAAAGTATGAAATACAATATTTCATTGGTTTGGCGTTTGTTTGATGGTTGAAGTGACACAGGTGTCACAATGGATAGAACCCGGATCTTGAACCGCACAACTACTGTGATGATTAGTATGTCGGCTCGAGCTCCGTCTCTATCGGTTTGAATGGCATTGAGTGTAAAAGATTGAGTAAACTTGTAATTATTTCTTTCAACTCTTTTATCCTCTTGAAAAGGTTTGGATTTATGTGAAAATGTTTAGATCTTACTAGAGATCTTTGTTTGTTTAAATGTGGAAATCGGTTAGATCCAAGTTATTCTTGGTGGATTGAGGCCAAAACATGAAGTTCTTCAAGAACACCATGATGACATCATCCTAGAACACTTGAATCTTGATGATTTCACGGTTAAAAGTTAAGATTTGAAAGATAGAAAGGTGTAGGAGTGCGTGTAGATCAAGAAAGTACAAGATTTAGGACGAAATCTTACCGGAATAGAGAGAAATCGAAGAAAAGGTGAGCTGAGCGTGCTGGTCGGACAGAGGTTTTCAAAAGTTGAAAGTTTGACAATGACAGGGGTATTTATAGGATGCCAAAAGAGGTAATGGCTGACTGATCGGCCAGGCAGCTCGATCGGACAGCCTGTCCAATCGGACAGCAGTCCGATCGGCTGGCTGATCGTTCAGCTGCCTGATTCGAGTGTTTGGTGCGACGATTTTTGATATTTCGAATACGATTACGACCGATGTGGGTACGATAGAGTTTCCTATTCAAATTACTTTTAATCCCAACTATTTCATATCTTGCGATGTCTCTTCTCCACTAATTATCATACTATATCTACATATAATCATCCTTATTTCGTATTCGATTTGCGTTTGCGATTCGATTGCGATTGAGTTTGATTGCGATTCGATTGATTACCTCACATAACATAAAGTAAACATGCACAAGTAACACATAAGGCACACACACACACACACGTATAGCAATAACCAATCACTGCGATATTCGAGTTCGATGATGATTAGAGTAGTTCGATTATCGTTTAACTAACTTTATCGCAGTGTTACTTCCTACTATTCAAAGTCGTAATGCAGTTCATATTGATAAATATACTTCGATTACTTCGATTTTATTGATTACTCCACATAACACAACTAACGTAAAACATAAATTAGACTATCTACAGTCAAAGAAGTCAAAATAGGGATTGGGCAAGGTGAGACAGATTCTAATTAGCAATCTTTTCTCCCTTTGACTTAAATCTTGACTTTGACTTTGACTTTCGTAACACGGGATGTTAGAGCCTCCCCTTGTTTAGGGAATTTTGTCCCGGAATTAGGTCGAAGGTTTACAACACCGTGAATCACGTTCGAAGACTTTCTCTCTCTAGACTTTCACTTAAACAATTGCGGGTACTTCGCCTTCATGTCGCTTTCAAGTTCCCAAGTGAACTCCGCGCCTCGTTTGCCTTCCCATCGGACTTTCACAATAGGAATGCGCGAGCACCTGAGTTGCTTGGTTTGGCGATCCATGATTTCGACAGGCTTCTCCATGAAGTGTAGCGTCTCGTTTATTTGAAGGTCGTCGAGAGGTATAATTAAATCATGCTCAGCCAGGCACTTTCGAAGGTTTGACACTTGGAAAGTCGGGTGGACGTTACTAAGTTCCTCCGGTAGTTCGAGTCTATAGGCGACTTTTCCGATCCTTTCCAGAATCTTAAAAGGTCCAAAATATCGAGGCGCTAGTTTCCCTTTCTTGCCGAATCTGACCACACCCTTGCAAGGTGATACCTTTAGGAGTACGTAGTCGCCAACGTCAAATTCAAGGGGCTTGCGTCGTCTATCGGCGTAACTTTTCTCTCTACTTCGAGCTTTCAGCAAGTTGTCTCGAATCTGGAGGATTTTGTCAGTCGTTCTTGCAATAGCTCTGGGCCGGTTAATTGCGAGTGACCGACTCGTGCCATACAATAGGCGATCGACATCTTCTTCCATATAAAGCCTCGAATGGTGCCATTTGGATGCTGGTATGATAACTATTGTTGTACGAGAATTCGACTAACGTCAGGTATTTGTCCCAATTACCACCGAAGTCTATGACACACGAACGGAGCATGTCTTCAATAGTACGGATCGTTCTTTCAGTCTGACCATCAGTTTGAGGGTGGAATGTGGTACTCAGATTAAGCGTAGTACCAAGAGCTGCTTGAAACGTTTCCCACAATCGCGAGGTAAACCGAGCGTCACGGTCAGAGATGATGTCGCGAGGTGTACCATGATTACAAATGATCTCGTCGGTGTAGATTCGGGCTAATCGTTCTACCTTGTAGTCTTCCCGTATTGGCAAAAAGTGGGCTGATTTGGTTAAACGATCAACAAGAACCCATATGTTGTCGTGACCTGATGACGTGTGCGGAAGCTTTGTCGTGACCAGAGGGCCTTTGATGTTCAGCCTTGACTCTTGCACAAGTCAGGCACTTCCCAACGTAGAGAGCGATATCCCTTTTCATTCCCGGCCACCAGTACTTGTAACGAAGATCCTGTTACATTTTGTCGGCACCGGGATGAATAGAATACCGGGATTTGTGGGCTTCATCCATCAAAATCTGTCGCAAATTGGTCCGCTTAGGGATCCAAATTCGGTCCAGGAAGTGGAATATCCCATTTGACTTGTTTACCAGTTGAGCTCCATCGTGGTAGATTCGTTCCTTCTTCAGAGTGCGTTCATTAAAGCAGGCATGCTGGGCTTCGCGGATGAGGGTTTCGAGATCATATTGGGCTTGGGTATCGCGGATGCTGAGCAAATAACTCCGTCTGCTGAGTGCGTCGGCAACGACGTTTGCTTTGCCTGGGAGATAACGAATCTCGCAGTCGTAATCATTGAGAAGTTCTACCCATCGGCGTTGACGCATATTAAGTTCCTTCTGATTAAAGATATGTTGTAGACTCCTATGATCAGTGAAGATCGTACACTTGGTACCATACAAGTAGTGTCGCCAAATTTTTAACATAAAAACAACTGCGCCTAGCTCGAGATCATGGGTTGTATAGTTCTTCTCGTGGATTTTGAGCTGTCGAGAAGCGTAAGCTATAACCTTGTCTCGTTGCACGAGAACACAACCTAGGCCGAGGTTGGAAGCATCACAGTAGACAATGAAACCGTCGTTCCCATTGGGCAATGTGAGAACAGGAGCATTGCACAGCTTATGCTTGAGGGTTTGGAAAGCAGACTCTTGTTCAGTTCCCTAAACAAAAGACCTGTCTTTATGCGTAAGGGCGGTAAGTGGCACAACAATCTTTGAGAATCCTTCGAAAAATCATCGATAATAGCCCGCTAGTCCGAGAAAAGAACGAACTTCTGACGGGTTCTTAGGTGTAATCCAGCTCTTAACTGCTTCAATCTTCGCGGGATCAACGTGAATGCCTTGACTATTTACGATGTGACCCAGAAACTGAACTTCCCCTAGCCAAAATTCGCACTTGGAGAATTTGGCATAGAGTTGATTCCCCTGGAGTAGCTCGAGAACCAAACGTAGATGTTGCGCGTGTTCGGCTTTCGATTTGGAATAGATCAAGACATCGTCGATGAACACGATGACGAATCGGTCAAGATATGGTTTACACACGCGATTCATAAGATCCATGAAGACCGCGGGTGCGTTGGTTAAACCAAAAGGCATAACAACGAATTCATAATGGCCATAACGAGTCCGAAAAGCCGTTTTGGGTATATCCTCCTCCTGTATGCGTAGTTGATGATAGCCTAAGCGTAGATTGATTTTCGAGAAACACGTAGCAACTTGTAGCTGATCAAACTAATCGTCGATGCGAGGTAGAGGATAGCGGTTCTTGATGGTTCGCTTGTTCAATTCCCGATAATCAATGCACATCCGGAACGACCCATCCTTCTTTTTAACGAAGAGGACTGGCGCGCCCCAAGGAGAGGTGCTCGGGCGAATGAAGCCTTTTTCAAGTAGTTCCTAGAGTTGGTTTGAAAGTTCACGCATTTCAGACGGTGCAAGTCGGTAAGGAGCTTTGGCAACAGGGTTGGCTCCAGGAATGAGGTCGATACGGAAGTCGATATCACGGCTTGGCGGAAGTCCAGGAAGATCTTCAGGGAACACCTGAGGAAATTCACGGACCACGGGGACGTCTTTGACTTTTGTCTTCCTTTTCTTTTCCTTCTCCGCTACTACAATGTTAGCCAAGAAAGCTCTGTATTCCTTGCGGAAATACTTGCTAGCTTGGACGCAGGACATAAGTTTGAGGCCTTTCGAAGCGGTTTCACCGTATATGCACAATAAATCACCATTCGCGAGCGAGAATCGAATCATTTGTCGAAGCTACCACTTCAGCATGGTTTCCACAATGAAAGTCCATGCCTATTATGACATCAAAACTTCCGAGTTGCATTGGGATGAGGTCGATTGGGAAGACGTGATTGTTGAGCTCAAGAGAACAATCACGAAGAACAGAATTAACGGCGACAGTTCTTCCGGTATCGACTTCAACATCGATCGACGAGGAGAGATAGGAGCGCTTACGACTAAGGAGCTTTTCAAATTTGAACGACACAAAGCAATTATCGGCTCCAGTATCAAACAAACATGATGCATAAATACCATTCACAAGGAATTTACCATTGACCACATTGTTGTCGGTCTGGGCTTGGCGCATGTTGATGTTGAAAGTTCTGGCGCATGCTGCTTGTTGCTGCTGCTGAGGCTGCTGCTGCTGCTGAGGCTGCTGCTGATGGGGCTCTTGTTTCACCACCCTGTTAGGGCACATGTTTGCAAAGTGGTTAGGATCACCACATGCAAAGCAGACTCGAGCATTGATCGCGGGCGCCTGAGCCACGTGTTGGCCTTGCGGGGCTGGGAGTAGAGCTTGATGAGCAGTGGCAGGAGCTGTGGAGGGCAGAATTCGTCCATCATAATGGCTTTCAGCTCTTCCCAAGTCAGCTCATAAGCTGCATCATTCCCGTGTTTGTTTCGTTCGACCGTCCACCAGTCTAGAGCTCGAGACTGGAAGACGCCGGTTGCGTTTAGGGTACGGAGATTTTCTGGACAGCCGCTTTGGCGCAGAGTGACTTCGACGGAATCGAACCATTGAAACATAGCTGTTGGGCCATATTCTCCGGTGAATTCCTTTGGTCCGCATGCCTTGAACTGTTTGAAGCTGAAAACAGTCTTGGCAGCATCCTTGGGAGCTTCAGTTCTCGACTCCTCAGATGATTTGCTGACGTTCTCATACACTTCACTCACTACTGTTGCTACTTGCTTGGCGATGATAGCAGCAAGACGCTTGTCTCTCTTTTCTTGGCGGGTAAGTGGGGTTCGGTGTCCAGATGACGACATTGTCTTCACAGACATCGTCGTAGGTCTTAGACACATCGTAATCGAATCTCACCTCACACGTCTACTACTTACTAAAACTTACGTTGAAGCATGTATCAGATAAACATAAAATCACCGATTCACAGAGGAACACATAAGCACATAAGCACATAAGCACGTAAGCACATAAGCACGTAACGCACAGAAGCACTGAGACACGTACGCATTTAGTCACAGAGGTAGTCAGAATACAGAAACATGTTATTCAAAGCTTGCGATTACTCGAATATATCAATTGCGTCTATGGTAGCGATTAGTATAGTATAAGCGTATAGTACAGCGAGCATCATAGCGTACAGTGTTTCCTTTTAGTAGCGACGATTTGTTACCGTTTTGGGATAGAAGAGCAACGTGGGTCGTGTGTGTCGATTCGAAATGAGTGTAAAAATCGAATAAATCTCAAAATTTTAAACAGGTAAACAGTTAAACACATGTAAATTCATAAAATCAACGAGTCATCAAAGTCAGCAGTTGCGGGCTTAGAATCGAAACATGTAAAAATCGAGAAGTAGATTGTCTGCGGCTATTAGACATTGACTACCCAAAGCGATTCGACTATTCTCAAGGATCTATCGTACACATTTTGACCTTCAGGATAGGGCCTCTGCCTCGATTCATGGGCATCCAGCGCACATCCCTCTAGTCGTATTGTGAGTTCAGATCGTTAGAGTCCGTCGAGGCTTTGGTGAGAGTTTTATAAAACATGGGCGAGTCGTCAAGGTTAGGGTTTCACCCCTGGCTTGACAACTTCCACTGGATTTTAATAAAATAGAGGAGATTATTCATCAAAATATGGATTTCACTCCTGGTTTGGTATAATTCTCCTGCTGAACAAGCGCTCATTATTGAAAAAAAATAATGAAGACATCATTGATAAGTTGATAAAATAGCATTGATCAAGCGATTTAGTCGAGAGTTTGCGGTTTTCACACCTAATCTTGACTAAATCGCTTTCTCATTATTGAAAATTCGAGCGCAGTGATAGTGTAGCGTAGGCGAGAATAGCGAAGAATAGTAATAAGCTCATACAGAGTCCCTACTGGACATGCACGAGTCGGTCTATGGGGTCCTAACTATAGTCTAGGTCTCTAAGACGTCGACCCGGACTAGGTCGAGTCTTGCCTAATTCCCTATAGTTATGGCTCTGATACCAATCTGTCATACCCCAACCGATGGCGGAATCATCGGGGCATGGCACTGAGCGAAACAGATTGTCCAGAAGTTAAAATAACAATTAGCATTACTATTTAATTTAAATAATATGTCCCATACCGTATCTCAAATAGTAAATAAATTATTACAGACAAAATCCAGGCAAATATTTCCGTTCCGATAACTCAGATTTAAATATGAATATTATTTATCTGCTTCTAGAGACTCATATAGAGTTCGAAATAGTTTACGCATAACCAGCACGTACATAGAGGGAAACGAAGCATGTTAATTATCGACATGAATCTATCGATACCAATGACTGCGGGTTGACTGCCCAAGGCAGTTCGCAATACATGATTACCACCGTAATCCATGCAAGTAATTGTCCTTAACAACCCCCATGTGAACGGGTGCTGAGTCCAAACTATAGTACTATCGTCGTTAAGGCAGGTAGACAACATTCCACGTGTAAACATAACAACAAGCATTCATTTAGTCACATAATACATGCAAATACGGTTAGCGTTTAAATATTGCGTAGTGTGTTCGTTTGTGATTTAGAATAAGTAACGTATGTAACACCCAAAAGTGTGAAAGCAAAAAAGGGTTCGAGTATACTCACACCGGTTGATGGATTGAAGGGAGCGCTTGAGAGTAGGGTTAGCCTGAATAGTTTGATAGCATAACGATAAGCAAAGCGTAAAGCGGAAACAAATGTTGAAGGGTCGGACAGCTGGTCGATCGGACGGCAGTCCGATCGGACGGCTGACCGTTCGGTTGACTGTTCGAGTGGATTGTTTCTTCCTTTGAGTAGGATGTGTTTGTGTATGATGGTTTGACTTTTAAAGTTTTTGTTGTAGTATATCAAAACATTGAAGTATCCTTGCCTTTCAGGTCGATCGGACGGTCGTTCGATCGGCCGGCAACCCGATCGGCTAGGTACCTTAGCAAAACCAGTTCTCAGCAGAGTGTCATCCGATCGGACGGCTGTTCGATAGGGTGGCACTCCTAGTGCATCGAACATGTTGAAAAATCGATTAAGTGTTGAAGTCAAGTATCTCATGATCCGAAGAGTAATTCAATCGGACAACAATCCGATCGAATAGCAGTTCGTTCAATACCCAATCTTCAAAGGAATTGATTTAGTGTGGGACCATGTGCTAGCCGATCGGCTGGCCAGTCTAACACTTGGTTGTTCTGATTTTTGTCATTTTATCGAGGTATTTTGAGAACGAGTCAAACAACAGAAAGCTCGTCTTTACTGGGTTCTCCTGATCGAACAGGAATCTCCCAAACCCGGTCAGTGAACTGTTCGAGACGGTTGTTTAACGTTTAACCTAAAATCATTGAACATCGTGGATAGAACCCGGATCTTGAACCGCACAGCTACTATGATGATTAGTAAGTTGGCTCGAGCTCCGTCTCTATCAGTTTGAATGGCATTGAGTGTAAAAGATTGAGTAAACTTGTAATTATTTCTTTCAACTCTTTTATCCGCTTGAAAAGGTTTGGATTTATGTGAAAATGTTTAGATCTTACTAGTGATCTTTGTTTGTTTATGTGGAAATCAGTTAGATCCAAGTTATTCTTGGTGGATTGAGGCCAAAACATGAAGTTCTTCAAGAACACCATGATGACATCATCCTAGAACACTTGAATCTTGATGATATCACGGTTAAAAGTTAAGATTTGAAAGATAGAAAGGTGTAGGAGTGCGTGTAGATCAAGAAAGTACAAGATTTAGGACAAAATCTTACCGGCATCGAGAGAAATCGAAGAAAAGGTGAGCTGAGCGTGCTGGTCGGACAGAGGTTTCCAAAAGTAGAAAGTTTAACAATGACAGGGATATTTATAGGATGCCAAAAGAGGTAATGGCTGACCGATCGGCCAGGCAGCTCGATCGAACAGCCTGTCTGATGTGTGTAAAATGCAACATATAAATTAGATCAAATGAGGCATAAAACTAACTCTTTTTTAGTACTAATGTGGGAAAAAGTGTGCTTTTGTCATCCTTTTGTATTTTCAGGGTTAAATGAGCTTAAATGAACAAAGGGAACAAATATATAGCCAAAACCAACATAAATACAATGAAAGGGAAGAAACGTGGCATGCCTGACCCCTCGACAGGATCTCCCAAAGAAAAAGCAAGAAGAAAGCTGAGCATGGGGCTGTGCCCAGCTCAACACGGGGCCTGCCCAGCGGACACGGCCCCATGCCCAGCGGACACGGCCCCGTGCCCAGCGGACACGGCCCCGTGCCCAGCGGACACGGGGGCGTGTTCAGGTGTCTGCAGAAAAGACAAAGTTGTAGAAGCTTCCATCGCCCACCACGGGGCAGTGCTCAGCGGACACGGGGCCGTGGTCAACTATATGATTCGCGGATTCCAGGCAAATCTTGATAGTACAGATATGCTTCTACACACGGGGTCGTGCTCAGCGGACACGGGGGCGTGGTCAACTAATGCAGACAAACTGCAATTAATGAAGGAAGAGAAAAGGGTGGACACGGGGCCGTGTCCAGCGGACACGGGGCCGTGTCCAGGCTTCTGTACAGGCTATAAATAGGGGTGCTTGGTTCACTTCAAAGGCATCCCTTGGCACACCACCTCTCTCACACGTCACCCACCACCCACGACCACCATAACACCATCATCCGTTGTCCATCATAGAGTGTGTGAGTTGTCTCGGGATCCAAGATTGATCGTAAGAGTTCTTGACAATCAAAGGCCATGTTTGCCTAAGTCTCTTACATCACTTGGTGAAGACAAGTGTTTAGTGCAATACTTTTTATTTTTAATTTTTTGCACTTTTTAATTGGTTTTGTATTAATGACTTTAATTACTAGTTTCTTATGTTGAAGGTGATTCTTCCTTATCGTTTGTCCGTGGTGTCTTGGCATTATTTTACTGTCTATATAAAATAAAAGATTTTCACCATTCATATCTCCACGGTCTATACGGAGGTATGTTGGCTACCTGGTCGGGGGTTAAGGGAACGGTTTGGTAAGAGTCTTGCCATTGTTCAAATAGATCCTGCAAAGGACCTGGGTCAAATTTAGTAGGACCTCCTTCAATGCCCAACGGAATTGGATGGCGGGGGTCCAAACTCTTTGACCCCCTCATAAGTTAAACCACTATTAAATTTTAACCCGGCTACTTAGGACTGTATCCTTGCTGACTCAGACTACTTAGCCGAGGGTAACGTCGCCTTCAAAAGAGGGGCCTACCACATTATGCATTAATAACTTAATTAATTATCTTTCAGTAATCTGAACCTTTAGGATTGTATCCTTGCTGACTCAAACTATTGGGTTGAGGGTAACGTCACCTTCAAAAGAGGGGCCTACTACAATAACTAAGACAATCTCTTAAACAAGTGCAAAGTGCGAAAATAATCAAAGGTTACGCTACACACGAGTCGGATCCAAGTGATTCATCTTGTCTATCTGTTTTTATTTTTATTTTTATTTTCAGCATTTTAGTTAGTTTTATTTTTCCAGTTTAAAAATCTTTTTCTAACATCTTGATTTGATTAGGCGTTGAGGATAAACCGGTACTAAACACTCTTGTGTCCTTGGACGACCTCGGTATCTTACCAACACTATACTACGTCCACGATGGGTGCACTTGCCCATATGTATGTTTAGTGTTAGTGAATATCGTGTTTATAAATTTAAAACTTAGCTAAAAAGTGTAAAAAGGAGCTTAAAATATACACACTGACACGCATCAAGTTTTTGGCGCCGTTGCCGGGGACACAAGGATTTTAAGAAAGCTTAAAATCGACGGCCTAATCAGTTTTTCAAAACTTTTTCAAAACGCGCGCACATTTTTCTGCATTTTAGTTTAGTTTGCATTTATAGTAGCCTGAACACGGGGCCGTGCTACATATTTTTAATAAAACACCCAGATACAGATTGTGGTAACCCGCACTCGGTTCAATATTACAACTCATCTCAACCGTCCACTTCATACAATTATTATGAGGAGCCCAGGTACGAGCCATCGACTTCATACACATCCTATGAAGACCAAAGGTATGAACCTTCTCCCTCATACTCATATTTTGATGAACCAAGGTATGAGCCTTCATACTCATACTTTGAGGAACCAAGATATGAGCCACCACCTTCATATTCTTATTATGAGGAACCATGGCGTGAACAACCCACCTCATATGAGTACTATGAAGAACAAAATTACGACCCTTATCCATCATATACTTACAATGAAGAACAATGGTATGAACCATCTACTTCATATGAGTACTATGAGGAACCAAGGATCGAACAACTGGATTCAAGCTTTGAGGATCCCGATCCTTTCTCTATCACCGAAGTGACTGATAGGATATTAGAACACATTAAAACTATCGAACGTTGCATAAAAGAATCTCGCGCAAGGGAAGAGGAGTCCCGCGCAAGAGAAGAATTAAATAAAGAGAAGATTTTTGAAGAGTTAAAAATGGAAGAACAAATAAGTGAAGAACTTACACATGAGTTAAACAACGAAAAAGATGAGTCCGACAATGTTAAAATTCACGAAGAGTCTAATTTTGAAGAAATTAATCTCTTGTCACCTTCTTTCGAAAATCATTGTTTAGTACCCACTCATGCTAAGTTTTTAAAAGAGTTAAACACTAACACTAAAATTGATGAAATGGTAAGTGTTAAGTTAGCTAATGATCAAACTTCGCTAATAAAAGAAGACCCATTTGAAATTAACATTACACCGGTTCCATGTTTCTTTCAAAATTCATTTATTAGTAACGTCATAATTGATAAAGATCTTTGTGTTAACATAATGCCTAACTACATTTTCAAAAAATTAAGTATTAGTGATTTTTCTCCACTTCAAATACCCATTTTCTATCCAATCGGAAAATAATAAAATCAATCAGTATAGTTGAGGATGTCTTGGTTCAAACAAATCAATTGGTAATCCCAACCGACTTTGTCATCCTTGATGATGCTCCTCTAGTGTTGGGAAGACCTTTTGTAAAAACTCATGAAGCTTTGAAAAACCGGAAATACAACAACCTACCTCTTCAATTAGGGGCATTCAAAAGGAGCATAGATCTTGAGCGCTCAATGAAATATCCTTTTGGAAACAATGACCCCCTAATTGAAGATGAGCCAGAACCACCCGATAAGGTGGGTCTAGCCAAGGACCCTTATAAACGTGGCGCACCACGGAGGCATTCCGCGAAACTATCCTTAGTTTAATTTAGATTAACTTTTATATTTTCTAGTTTAGTTTTAATTTTCAAGAATAAAACACACTCGGGATGGTGAAAGATACTAAGGGAAGCTTGAACCAACAACCCATGCACAAAAACAGAGCCTCCCGACAATTTTTCTTCATTACAGCAAGTTCAGCACGGGGTCGTGTTCACCCCAACACGCCCCGTGCTCGAGGTTTTGCAGAAAATGCCCAGTTCAGGTAACTGGACACGGGGCCGTGCTCACTGAACACGCCCCCGTACCCAGCCTTCTGTTTAAATTTGATACTGGCAATCTGACCACGGGGCCGTGCTCAGCCAACACCACCCCGTGTTCAGCTACCCAGTAACATAAAATTTTGTTTTTAACCCACTTTTACACATTTTAATCAACCGAAAAACTTATTTTTGGGACACATTAAGGACAATGTGTAATTTAAGTGTGGGGGGATGCTAAAACCTTGAATTTTGCAAGTCCTATTAACAAGCCTTACACAAAACTCTATTGGAACAGCTAATCACCCCAATTTTTTTCAAAAACTTTTCATTTTTTTACTTGTCTTGGTTTAATTTGGGAATAACAAGTTCTAAAAAGGTTATATTTTTATAAATTTACAACCGACAGCGTCGTGATAAAAAGAACCAAATAAGAAGATTATGAAAAGGCATGACAAATCTAATTAAAATTTGATTATATATACTTGATCACATTATAAACTCATTCCCACAACAAGTGAGTTTTGAGCCTTTATTGAGCATACAAATACATATCTTTAAACTAAATGCTCATTTTTCGTTTCTTGTGTGAATAGCCGCTTGGTTTTTACGACTCTAGAACTTGCCATGACAATACATTCCCAGTCCTTACCAACTTAAGCCCAAGTAAGTAAATGATGGAGGCATTAGGACTATCCCTTTTTCTTTTCAACACCATTATTTTTCATTTTTTACCACCTACCCAAAATCCCCCTAGTCTACCCCTTTGAGCCTAAACCTTTTCATTTCTAAACCCCACAAAACAAACACCCTTTTTACCCACCAAAAACCTTTTTCATTTTAAACCTTTTATTTTAGTAATAAAGCTCGGTTTTTCTTATGACTTCCTTATAAAAAAAATGATAATGATGAAGCCAAAAGAAATAAACAAACAAGTTTATAAAAAAACAAATTTGTTTGAAGAATTGCTTCATCAAAATAAAAAAAAAATATGAAAAAAAGTCTTACGAAAACCGATGCTTTTTACGCCTTTTACCCTTTTCTACTAACCACTAACCCAACTACCTACCTTTAACCCAAGCCTAACCCTTCACCCCAAAAGTCCTCTTGATACTTACAATAGTATATAGTTAAAAAGGAGGTGGATTGATTGCTTGGCAAACATATGGTAGGAGTAAGTTCCATGCTGCTCTCGAGTGTTTCACCAAAATACATATTCGGCCGAGTGTTGAGTGATTTCCCGTGAGGTATGTGAACTTGTATATAAATTGAATTTTAAAGAGGCATGTTATGCCCAAATAAGTAATTTCTCTTGTTCAAAATAAATCATAACGAATAGGATTGTAAATAGCATAAAAATAAAACCTAATAAAGATCTTGGATTCCCGACACTCAAGGCAAGCCCAAAACTTCTCTTCTACCCATTCCATTTGGGAGTGTAAGCCACATTATAAAGAGTTTTGCTTGAGGACAAGAAAAGATTCAAGTGTGGGGGTATTTGATGTGTGTAAAATGCAACATATAAATTACATCAAATGAGGAATAAAACTAACCCTTTTTTAGTACTAATGTTGGAAAAAGTGTGCTTTTGTCTTTCTTTTGTATTTTCAGGGTTAAATGAGCTTAAATGAACAAAAGGAACAAATATATAGCCAAAACCAACATAAATTCAAAGAAAGGGAAGAAACGTGGCATGCCTGACCCCTCGACAGCATCTCCCAAAGCAAAAGCAAGAAGAAAGCTAAGCCTAGGGCGGTGCCCAGCTGAGCATGGGGCTGTGCCCAGCTCAACACGGGGCGTGCCCAGCGGACACGGGGGCGTGTTCAGGTGTCTGCAGAAAAGACAAAGTTGTAGAAGCTTCCATCGCCCACCACGGGGCCGTGCTCAGCGGACACGGGGTCGTGGTCAGCTATAAGATTCGCGGAATCCAGGCAAATCTTGATAGTACAGATATGCTTCTTCACACGGGGTCGTGCTCAGCGGACACGGGGGCGTGGTCAACTAATGCAGACAAACTGCAATTAATGAAGGAAGAGAAAAGGGTGGACACGGGGCCATGTCCAGCGGACACGGGGCTGTGTCCAGGCTTCTGTACAGGCTATAAATAGGGATGCTTGGTTCACTTCAAAGGCATCCCTTGGCACACCACCTCTCTCACACTTCACCCACCACCCACCACCATCATAACACCATCATCCACCACCATCATCCATTGTCCATCATAGAGTGTGTGAGTCGTCTCGGGATCCAAGATTGATCGTAAGAGTTCTTGACAATCAAAGGCCATGTTTGCCTATGTCTCTTACATCACTTGGTGAAGACAAGTGTTTAGTGTAATACTTTTTATTTTTAATCTTTTGCACTTTTAAATTGGTTTTGTATTAATGACTTTAATTACTAGTTTCTTATGTTGAAAGTGATTCTTCCTTATCGTTTGTCCGTGGTTTCTTGGCATTATTTTACTGTCTATATAAAATAAAAGATTTTCACCATTCATATCTCCACGGTCTATATGGAGGTATGTTGGCTACCTGGTCGGGGGTTAAGGGAACGGTTTGGTAAGAGTCTTGCCATTGTTCAGTGTATAGATCCTGCAAAGGACCTGGGTCAAATTTAGTAGGACCTCCTTCAATGCCTAACAGTATTGGATGGCGGGGGTCCAAACTCTTTGACCCCCTCATAAGTTAAACTACTATTAAAACTTTAACCCGGCTACTTAGGACTGTATCACTGCTGACTCAGACTACTTAGCCGAGGGTAACGTCGCCTTCAAAAGAGGGGCCTACCACATTATGCATTAATAACTTAATTAATTATCTTTCAATTACGATTGTATCCTTGCTGACTTAAACTACTGGGTTGAGGGTAACGTCACCTTCAAAAGAGGGGCCTACTACAATAACTAAGATAATCTCTTAAACAAGTGCAAAAGTGCGAAAATAATCAAAGGTTACGCTATACACGAGTCGGATCCAAGTGATTCAACTTGTCTATCTGTTTTTATTTTTATTTTCAGCGTTTTAGTTAGTTTTATTTTTCTAGTTTAAAAATCTTTTTCTAACATCTTGATTTGATTAGACGTTGAGGATAAACCGGTACTAAAAGCTCTTGTGTCCTTAGACGACATCGGTATCTTACCAACAGTATACTACGTCCACGATGGGTGCACTTGCCCATATGTGTGTTTAGTGTTAGTGAATATCGTGTTTATAAATTTAAAACTTGGCTAAAAAGTGTAAAAAGGGCTTAAAATATACACCTAAAACATATACACACTGACACGCATCACTGTCCGACCGGACAGCAGTCCGATCGGCTGGCTGCCTGATCGTTCAGCTGCCTGATTCAAGTGTTCGGTGCGACGATTTTTAATATTTCGATTACGATTGCGACCGATGTGGGTACGATAGAGTTTCCTATTCAAATTACTTTTAATCCCACCTATTTCATATCTTGCGCTGTCTCTTCTCCACTAATTATCATACTATATCTACATATAATCATCCTTATTTCGTATTCGATTTGCGTTTGCGATTCGATTGCGATTGAGTTCGATTGCGATTCGATTGATTACCACATATAACATAAAGTAAACATGCACAAGTAACACATAAGGCACACACACACGTATAGCAATAACCAATCACTGCGTTATTCGAGTTCGATGATGATTAGAGTAGTTCGATTATCGTTTAACTAACTTTACCGCATTGTTACTTCCTACTATTCAAAGTCGTAATGCAGTTCGTATTGATAAATATACTTCGATTACTTCGATTTTACTGATTACTCCACATAATACAACTAACATAAAACATAAATTAGATTATCTACAGTCAAAGAAGTCAAAACAGGGATTGGGCAAGGAGAGACAGATTGCAATTAGCAATCTTTTCTCTCTTTGACTTAAATCTTGACTTTGACTTTCGTAACACGGGGTGTTACATAATAAACAATCATTTTATATGTATTTTTTTTTGTATTTAGGATCTTTTTATCATCTATTATATGTATTTTAATGATTACATACATGTTAAAAGTAGTTTACATATTTTTAATAGCCAAATTATATATATGTGTAATAACTAATTACACATATGTAAAAAAAACTAGTTTACATATGTGTAATTATAAATTCACATATAAAAAATGACAAAATTACTCTTAACATGTATGTAATCATAAAAATACACATGATAAATGTTAAAATTATCCTAAACATAAAAATATAGAAATAAAAAGATTGTTTATTAGGAGTTCTGCGAGTTCTGTAAATATTTATGGTTCGGAAATGATCCTTACCCTATATATATATAGGACAAAGATCTGTTAGGAACCACCCTTTATTGCGAAAACCGCGAGAACCAATGTAAACACAACCAAAAATGCCTAAAAATAGCTAAAAAACACACAAATTTTTTTTTAATATTTTTTATAAAAAAAATCGCTACTTTTAGTAGCCAAAATTTCTTTTTTTTTTTAAATAAAATTATTTTTTTTGCTACTAAAAGTAGCGATTTTAACATAAAAAATAATAAAAAAAAATTTAGATTTTTTTAGATTTTTTTAGGTTTTTTGGGAGTTTAGTTTTTAGCATTTTAGCTTTGGGGGGGGGGGGGTTAGGTTTTTGGGGGGTGGGGGAGGGGGGTTTAGGGTTTTTTTTTTTTTTTTTGGGGGGGGGGGGGGTGGGGGGAGATTAGGTTTTTTGGGGGTTTTAGTTTTTAGCATTAGCTTTGGGGGGGGGGGGGGTTAGGTTTTTTTTTTTTGGGGAGCGGGTGGGGGGTTTAGGTTTTTTTTTTTTGGGGGGGGGGGGTGGGAGTTAGGTTTTTTTAAAGGTTTTTTAAGCAATTTTAGGTTGTGTTCACATTGGTTCTCGCGGTTCTGGCAATAAATGTGGTTCTCGCATGAACCTTACCCTATATGTATATAGGGGACCGTTAAAATGAGAACCACATCCAGTTGTAAAAACCGTGAGAACTACACCGTACGGGGGAGGTGGACCAATTTTTTTTTCATAAACGTAGATGCGTGTATTATAAACACATTTGTAAAAAAAAATCAAAAAAAAATGTCGTGTGTGTAGTTTTGAGCACCACAAGTTTGGGTTTACGGGTACCGTAAATTTTAAAATTTACGGTACCCGTAAACCCAAACTTGTGGTGCTCAAAACTACACACACGACATTTTTTTTTTGAAATTTTTTTACAAATGTATTTATAATACACGCATCTACGTTTATGAGAAAACATTTTGGTCCAACTCGCCCTGGATCAAGTAGTTCTCACGGTTCTTACAACTGGAGGTGGTTCTTATTTTAGCGGATTTCTATATATATATATATATATATATAGGATTAGATTCAAGAGTGAACACTAGTGTAGCTTGCGAACTAAGTGATCTAATCCTGACCATACACGTGTGTAAATCAATGGCCAAGGTGATGTTGAAATACACTAGTGTATTTTATCATTTGATGATGAGATCTTGGCCATACACGCGTGTAGATCAATGGCCAGGATTTGTTCACTCAGCTCGCAAATACACTAGTGCTCACTATAGAACCCCACCCTATATATATATATATATATATATATATATATATATATATATATATATATATATATATATATATATATATATATCCCCTTTTAACAAACAAACTCTCTACAACCATTCTTATCTATATTTTTATAAAAACCTCTAGAATTTTATACCACTCACTCTACCATGTATCCATACAATTATGGTTTCATTCCTCCTCGTTCTTGCGGCGACTCGAACTAAACGAACGCTCCTAACCAACCCTTTGCTCCAGTTCCTACTCGACTCACCGCCTATGGAGCCAGGTTTGTCGAGTACAATCAAAACAAAACAGGCTTCATGAACCTATTAAACCAACTGCTCTCATGGGACCCAAACCTATGCAGATGGAATCCGAACCACAACATGGGAGGTTTCGGCTTGACACAAGCCTTCGGCTCGACACAAGCCTTCGGCTCGCCACAAGGCGAGCCCGACCTTGTCCTGGAGACATAACCAGTAGAAGAGGAGCCGGAGACGCAAACGAACAAAACCAAACGCAACACACATGTCTCCCATAAAATAAAGAAGTAACCGAGTCCCGTTCGAAAAAAACAAGGCAACCATGGGATGATAAAGAGGAGTCCGCGTTTGCTTGAGCTTGGATCGACGTGTTGGAAGATCCCGAAAATTTGCAATATTTTAATACTTTTTTATTTTACTTTTATATATAATTTCTTTGTTTATTTTTGTATTTTTTTAGTGAACAACCAAATAAAACAATTTTTTGGAAACGAATCCGAGAACTATTTTTCGGTCTCATGGGTAGGGGTGATGCATACCGGCCACCGGATTCAATATTCGGCAAGTGGACCGATATCAACTCCAAGTGCACAAATTTTCAATCAATTTAGCAACGGCAAAGAAACGGTTGGAAAAGCGGTGAGAGCGACAAGGATATAATGCGGTCGGCCTTAGAAGAATATCACGCGACACGAGAGAATTTCCCCTACTTGAAGGTTTGGCAACTTCTTCGACATAGCTTTAAATGGGCCAACGTCCCTTCCTTGGTAGGAACTTCTTCTTGTCGGTCGGAAATAGAAGGTCGTCAAAGAGGTTAAAAACCACTGAGTCGGCTGAACCCGAAACGCCAAAGCCTGACACTCAAACGTCGACTTAAACGATGTTAATCCGTTCACGAAGGAGGAATGGGCGGATGAGCCAGGTGAGGAGCTACCATGACCACCCGACAGAAGAAGTGGTGCAAGATCAGGGAGGTCGGAGTCATCGTCGGGGGGATCGAACTTGAGTCAAGCGTTTTCCGATATGAACCGACGCCTTCAAGACATACACGACCTCGGGGCTCAACGTATGCAAATGAATCGGGAAGTGGCCGAGTTTATGAAGGATAGACAATTTGAGAGAGACTTTGAGTTTTTCTCGAAGCCGCACGACCACTTAACCGAAAAGGCGTTGGAAATGGCTAGACAAAGAAAGATGATCATCGAAAGAAAGGATATAATCTTAGAGTTTTAGATAGTTTTTTTTTAATTTTATTGTAATGCTTTTTTACCATTCTAATGGTTTTTAATATAATGAATTTTTTTTGTTTTTGAATTTTATAAATTTGGAGATTAAATGGAAAAAATAAATAATTGAGTAATGATGAGTATGTAGTGTTATCACTACACACCGCAGTGATATAACCACCCATAACCTCTTTCTTACACTTTTTTTTTTTTGCCATTTATCATATAACCCCCACCAAATGGGCTTATGTGGTGTTACCACTAAACATAGCCTACCACTCTAATGTTGTTTTGTTCTTAACGAGTACACTATGTGTTTCCATGATTCTATGCTTAAATTATTTTATAATTAATTGTAAGCCGACTTAATCAAGATTGTCTTGTCCAAAGAGATTAGCTAGGGACAATTCGATTAGTGCGAAACATGATATTCATGCTTAAAATTAGCACTAAGATGTGAAACATGACATTCGTGCTTAAAATTAGCACTAAGATAACAAACGGTTGTCTATGAAATGTGAAGAAACACCAAGTTAATCCGGAGATTAGTTTGTGGTTTGTGTCACGTCCAAATAAGGTTAATCTTCTTCTGACCTCGATAAATAGCTACAATAGTCCTGTATTAAGTGAGTGAGCAAGAGAACGATCCTTAAACCTGGAGATGAAGTTCTCTATTTATAGCCGAAGAGAGTGGTGAAGGAGATGGGCTGATGGGCCTTGGGACTGAAGTCGACAACATTGAATATCCATTTTGTCTCCCCTGTCATGACCGTTAGTGTTTACAGGCGAGGGTATAGTTGGCGTACTTTGAATGGATACACGTGTCCTAGCAATTGTCCTTGTTGTCTGGTCTGACATCAGCGGTTAAGTAGAGATCATGGAGCAGTGGTCGGTGCATGCTGATTGATGCCACGTACGTGTCCTTGTGTACTTCTTGTCTCCTGCATGATTATTCATTATGCAACATGATAGAGTACAGCCTGCTCTGCTAATCGTACTTCCTATACTGTCCAACATTGTCTCACGGTTCTTGACCATGCACCACTTCGCCTGTAGATGGAACTAAGTGTTGAATTTCATCTATTCTAAGCGTGACGTCACGCGCGGCCTGAGGTTAACTCATGCAGTCGGTGCAAGGTCAGGGAAACCCAATCTTTATAAAAAGACTAAGTGTTAGAATTGATCTATTTTGGGTATGGCCTACCGCGTGACCTGAGGTCAACTCGTGTGGTCGGCGCAAGATTTGGGACCATGCCCCTTCAAGTCCCCCCCAGTCCAGTGCTGTTTCTATACGCGAAGAAAGTGGTTGGAGCTCTGGACTAGAAATAAAAAAAGTATATGCGCTTTAATTCTGGGTTTTTAGAAATCGGCTTGTGTGCTAGAAATTTGGTGCGCACACACGCTGTCTGATGCGTGCTAGTGTGTATATGTTTTAGGTATATATTTTAAGCCCTTTTTACACTTTTTAGCCAAGTTTTAAATTTATAAAACGCGATATTTACTAACACTACACACACATATGGGCAAGTGCACCCATCATGGACGTATTATAGTGTTGGTAAGATACCGAGGTCGTCCAAGGACACAAGAGCTTTTAGTACCGGTTTATCCTCAACGTCTAATCAAATCAAAATGTTAGAAAAGATTTTAAAACTAAGAACATAAAACTAACTAAATGCTGAAAAATAAAAATAAAAACAAAAACAGATAGACAAGATGAATCACTTGGATCCGACTCGTGTATAGTGTAACCTTTGATTATTTTCGCACTTTTGCACTTGTTTAAGAGATTATCTTAGTTATTGTAGTAGGCCCCTCTTTTGAAGGTGAAGTTACCCTCAACCCAGTAGTTTGAGTCAGCAAGGATACAATCCTAAAGGGTCGGATTATTGAAAGATAATTAGTTAAGTTATTAATGAAAATTATGGTAGGCCCCTCTTTTGAAGGTGACGTTACCCTCGACTAAGTAGTCTGAGTCAGCAGGGATACAGTCCTAAATAGCCGGGTTATAGTATTAATAGTAGTTTAACTTATGAGGGGGTTGAAGAGTTTGGATCCCCGCCATCCAATACCTTTGGGTATTGAAGGAGATCCTACTAAATTTGACCCAGGTCCCTTGCAGGACCTCTAAACGCTGAACAAGGGCAAGACTCTTACCAAACCGTTCCCTTAACCCCCGACCAGGTAGCCAACATACCTCCATATAGACCGTGGAGATATGAATGGTGAAAATCTTTTATTTTATATAGACAGAAAAATAATGTCAAGACACCACGGACAAACGATAAGGAAGAATCACCTTCAACATAAGAAACTAGTTATTAAAGTCATTAATACAAAACCAAATAAAAAGTGCAAAACATTAAAAATAAAAAGTATTACACTAAACACTTGTCTTCACCAAGTGATGTAAGAGACTTAGGCAAACATGGCCTTTGATTGTCAAGAACTCTTACGATCAATCTTGGATCCCGAGACGACTCACACACTCTATGATGGACAATGGATGATGGTGGTGGATGATGGTGTTATGGTGGTGGTGGGTGGTGGGTGAAGTGTGAGAGAGGTGGTGTGCCAAGGGATGAGTTGAAATGGCTCCAAGAACTCCTATTTATAGGCTGAACAGAAGCCTGGGCACGGCCCCATGGCCGTCTGACACTCTCTTTCTTTTTTTTTTTGGGTAAAGGGTTACCCCGGTTAATTTTATTAAACAAACCAAAACAAGAGAGTGGCTGAATTACCACTCTGTTAATATCCTTGGCATACCAAGACTAGAACAAAACGACCAAAGAAACAAAAAGCTACACGGCTACTAGGCCACAAACTCACACAAGCCACACACGACCAAGACTCAAACAGGAAACATAGAAAACTCTACACTAGTCCGGTTCCAAGTCTATATTGCTTCTAGGAATCTGCCACTTCTCCATCAAGCTTCTATTATCAAATCTCCGTTTGAACTTAAGGTTGATAATACGCATACGGACTGTCGTAATAACCTCCTGAGCAACTACCGAAGCCGTACGCTGGCGCCGAGTAAACAATCTGTTATTCCGTTCCTGCCACACAAAATAAGAAGCAGCCGCCACCACCAAGCGGCTAATGACATTATCGGGTTTCTTTAAGCTCACATTTTGCTCCATCCAAGCCATTATTTCGGACCAATCTCCATTCACATGTTCCATATTGGTCATCTTCCTTACATCATTCCATACCTGAGCCGCAAAGGAGCATTCAAAAAATAAATGATCTCTTGAGTCCCTATTAAAACAACATAAAGGGCAACACATGAGATTTAAATTTGTTGCACTACCCGCTTCCCAAACAGATAACCGATCCTGTGTCTTCAGCTTATTTCGAATAACTAGCCAGATGTGAAACGAGTGTCTAGGGATGCATTGTTTAAACCACACCATATTCACCCAATTTACTTTGCTTTCGTGATGTCTAATGCTATTCCAAACCTCCGAAGAAATGAATGAACGTTCATTACCATCCGAATCTTTCCAAATCAGCCGATCACAAACATTTTCCCGAAAAATAGGAGGCACCAGATTAATTAAAACAGGGAAAAGATTGTACCAAGCAACCGGCCACCTCCAAACACCATTTGGGGACACTATATCCGCTAACGAAGATTGAAGGTTGAAACCTGCATTAGCGATAGTTCTTGGGCTAATGAACTTACGAAGAGGACCAGGGTCACACCAAATATCACTCCACGCATTTGTATCAGTACCACTACCAATAGATTTCCACACATACGGACGTATAAGGCTTCGGATAGAAAGGAGTTTCCTCCATCCCCATGTCATGCGACCACGACAGGGTATCTCCCAGAAGTTCCTACCTTTAAGTTTGTAACTATGTATCCATTGGACCCACAACGATTTTCTACCGGTAAGTATGCTACATACTTGAGAGGATAGAAGGGCTTTATTAACCTCCGAAATGCTACGAACTCCTAACCCACCCTCATCCTTCGGAAGACAAACAACCTTCCAAGCAACTTTCGGTTTAGCCGACCGATGGTAATTGCCGGACCACAAAAAATCTCGCATGCGTTTCTCCAATTCAGACACAATACGAGTTGGTAACATGAACACCGTAGCCCAATAAATATGCATAGCCGATAGAACTGATTTCACTAATTGTAGTCTACCCGCAAAGGATAGAGATTTGGTCAACCAGTTATCAATCTTCTTTTCCACTTTATTAACCAACACCTTGCATTCCTTATACGAAAGCTTAGAGGAAATTAATGGAACTCCCAAGTACCGAACAGGAAGCAAACCCACTTGAAATGGCAAAATACGTTGAATTTCCTGCTTGGTAGAAGGCGGAACATTTCCAAAGAAGACTGTGCTCTTCGACATGTTGGGGACCAAACCCGAGGCCATAGAAAATTGATTCATAGCATCCCTCACAACCTTAACCGATGAAGCGTCACCATTCACAAAAATGAACAAGTCATCAGCAAATGAGACATTTATTATCTTCTGTTTTTTACAGTGGAGATGATATCTAAACGCATTACTAGAAGAAGCTGCATTCTTGAGAAGAAGCGAAAGAGTCTCCATAACCAACGTAAATAGGTAAGGTGACATCGGGTCACCTTGTCTTAACCCTCGTTTGCCATTGAAGTACCCGTGTAAGTTACCATTTATACTCAACGAGTATGAAACAGTGGTAACACAAGTCATAATCCAACTAACCATTTTCTGGTGGAACCCAAAAGCAATCAGAATGTCCTCAAGGAAAGACCAGCTCACCGTGTCGTATGCCTTCTGTAAGTCAATTTTAAAAGCGCATCGAGGGGGGCCAATATTCAGGTGATAATTGTGCATTAGCTCTTGTGTCAGAAGGATGTTATCCGATATCTTCCTACCAGGAACAAAGGCAGATTGACTTATATTCACCAAAACCTCCAAACTACCTTTAATCCTGTCAGTGATTATTTTGCTAATACACTTATACAGCACATTACAACAAGAGATCGGCCGATAATCACCTACCGAGTTGGGGGTCGTGACTTTTGGAACTAAAGCTATGATGGTGTGATTGACTTGTTGCAACAGCTTCCCATTTTCAAAGAATTCCAGAATAGCTTTCGTAATCTCATTCCCAACAATATCCCATGAACTTTTAAAAAATGCCGATGTGAACCCATCCGGACCCGGGGCCTTGTTCTCACCTATAGAAAACATGGCAGTCTTTACCTCTTCACACGTGACTGGACGAACCATAGAACTTGCAATGTTTGAATCAAGGACGTTAGTGAATAAATCATTAATGTCCAGCTTCTCAACATTACGCGCAGTACCCAAAAATTCAGAATAATGGCTTACAAACGCTAAATAGACATCATCCCCATTGAGCTGATTCCCGTTAGCATCTTGTATGTTATGGATCTTATTGAAAGCGTTCCTAGTTTTCACACAATTATGGAAGTATTTTGTATTCGAATCCCCCGCCGCCAACCATTCCGCTTTAGCCTTTTGCTTCAAAAAACACTCCTCATCATAGGAGGCCGATTGGAACTCCTTGAGACAAGAAGATTCAGCCTCTCGAAGCCCAAGATCCATGGGATTAGCATCTATAGCCTTTTGGAGGTCATCCAGCTTCAACCTCAAAGACTTAACCCGCTCGTGTAGATTCCCTTGTTTGAACAAAAGACGCCTCATTGGAGACTTCAAGGATGTGAGCTTCCTTACAACCGAACACATGGTGACCCCTTGAACCTCCTTAACCCATTCATTAGAAACACACTGTAAGAAACCCTCCTTGGACACTAGGAAGTTAGCGAACTTAAAGGGCTTTGGCCGAGCATGTTTCAAGCTGTGTAGCTTAAGTATGCATGGCGTGTGATCCGAAACCCGGTAAGCCTGATATAAAGCATAAGCATCAGGATAAGAGTCCAAGAATTGAACATTACCCATGACCCTATCAATCTTTTTTAAGACACCCACTCCTTGTTTCGGCTTCTGGTTCCAAGTGAAGTGCATACCATGGCTCATGACATCTATCAGCTCATTATATTGGATACAATCATAAAACTCTCTCATTCCAATAGATAAGGTCGACGATCCCACAAGACAATCCTCCATAGACAAGGCCGAGTTAAAGTCACCCATTACCACCCACGGCCTATCCCGAACAAAGCTTTTGTGTTTACAAAGATTTTCCCATAAGACTCTTCTGTCCTGGTACTTATTTTCTGCATAAATAAATGAACAAAACAACACTTTATTGTCCGATTTCCTCCGGGTTTGCACGTGAATAACCTGGTCCGTATAGTGAATAACCATAAGATCCACCATCTCCTTATTCCAACCTACTATAATCCTTGTACCCCTCGAGCAACTACTACCATTCGAGCACCAATCCCAGCTACGGAATACCCCTTTGCACACTCTATCCAGATTCGAGATATTAACATGCGACTCCAACACTGCACATATAGTAATATGATTTTCCTTTATTAATTGCCGAACCTCCTTTTGTTTCAGGGGCTGGTTCAGGCCCCTAACATTCCAAGCCATTATACTATCCATTAACACCCTTTAACCCGGGAGTGCTTGCCCCCTCAGAATGTTTTACGGTCTTTTCAGCAGCCATAAATTCTGAAATTTCTGTATGTAAGTTATCAATAACTCCATCATCATCATCCTCAATGGTAGTGTTTGAACCTTTCTTATTGTTCAAGTCAATAACCGGATCCCCATCCACACCATATTCACTTGAGAGAGCCGAGAAAGAATTATGAACATGCAGCTCATTTTTATTACTACCAATCCCGCTATTACTCTTGCCCCCCTTATGACCGTCTCCCTCATCACACTTTCTATTATCAGGTTTTGACAATGGAACATCCGAAGTATCCCTTTTCGTTCCCGACGTGCTAGCTTGATTTGTATTACTCTTCGGCCTATACACTACCTTTGGTTTTTGTTTTTTTTGAGGAAACGAGTACCTTGCCTTCCTCCTGTTGTCAGTGACAAACCCCTCCTCATCAACTATTACCTCCTTAGATTTACCATTAGGTTTCTTATCACACTCTCTTTCTTCATTAATTGTAATTCGCAATTACAATAAATGCACCTGCAGTACTCTGACCACGCCCCCGTGTCCGCTGGGCATGGCCCCGTGGTGGGCAATAGAAGCTTCTATTAGTTTGTCTTTTCTGCTGCTTCTTGGGCACGGCCCCGTGCTCGCTGAGCACGGGGCGTGTTCAGTCTTCTTCTTTCTTTGTTTTACTTGGGAGGATGCTGTCGAGGGGTCGGGCAATCCACTTTTGTCCCTTTTCTTGTATTTATGTTAGATTTTGCTGTCTTTTTGCTTCTTTTGTTAATTTGAGCTCATTTAATCCTGAAAATACAAAAGGAAGACAAAAACACACTTTTTCCAACATTAGTACTAAAAAAGGGTTAGTTTTATGCCATATTTGATATAATTTATATGTTGCATTTTGCGCGTATCAAATACCCCCACACTTGAATCTTTGCTTGTCCTCAAGCAAAACTCTTTATATTGTGGCTTTATTCACTCCAAATGGAATGGGTAGAAGAGAAGGTTTTTTGGGCTTGTCATAGAGTGTCGGGATTTTCCAAGATCGTTTAGGTTTTATTTTTATTTATTTACAATCCTATTCGTCATGATTTATTAAAAACATTTCATAAGATAAATTATTTATTAAGGCATAACATACCTTTTTAAAATTCCATTTATATACAAGTTCACATACCTCACGGGGAAATCACTCACATTTGGCCGAAGGTGTATTTTTAGTGAATCACTCGAGAGCGGCGTGGAACTTATTTCAACCATAAGCTTGCCAAGAAATCAATCCTCCTCCTTTTAACTTTATACCTTTGTAAATATCAAGAGGACTTTTTGGATGAAGGGTTAGGTTGGGCTAAAGGTGGGTGGTTGGGTTAGTGGTTAGTTGAAAAGGGCGAAAAGACGTAAAAAGCGTTGGTTTTCGTAAAACATTTTGTTTTTGTGACTTTTTTTCTATGAAGTATTTATTCAAACAAGCTTTTGTTTGAGGAGCTTTGTTTGTTTATTTCCAACTTCATCATCATTTTTTTAAGAGTCACACGAAAACCAATCTTTGTTACTAAAATAAGGAAAAAAATGAAAAAGGGGTTTTGGTGGGTAAAAGGTTTTGGGTTAAGAAATGAAAAGGTTTAGGCTCAAAGGGGTTAACTAGGGGGAATTTTTGGGTAGGTGAAAAGAAAAGTGAAAATAATGGTGTTGAAAGGAAAAGAGTTAGTCCTAATGCCTCCATCATTTACTTACTTGGGTTTAAGTTGGTAAGGACCGGGAATGAATTATCGTGGCAAGTTCTAGAGTCGTAAGAACCAAGCGGCTATTCACACAAGAAACGAAAAATGAGCATTTAGTGTAAAGATATGTATTTGTATGCTCTATAAAGGCTCAAAACTCACTTTTGTGGGAATAGGTTTTTACATGATCAAGTATATATAATCAAATTTTAACTAAGCTTGTCATGCCGTTTCATAATTTTCTTATGTTGGTTCTTTTTATCACGACGCTATCGGTTGTAAATTTGTAAAAATATAACCTTGTTAGAATTAGACTTCCGAACTTAAACTTAGACAAGTAAAAAAAATTGAAAATTTTTGAAAAAAATTGGGGTGATTAGCGGTTCCAATAGAGTTTTGTGTAAGGCTTGTTATTAGGACTTGCAAAATTCAAGGTTTAAGTTGGTAAGGACCGGGAATGAATTATCGTGGCAAGTTCTAGAGTCGTAAGAACCAAGCGGCTATTCACACAAGAAACGAAAAATGAGCATTTAGTGTAAAGATATGTATTTGTATGCTCTATAAAGGCTCAAAACTCACTTTTGTGGGAATAGGTTTTTACATGATCAAGTATATATAATCAAATTTTAACTAAGCTTGTCATGCCGTTTCATAATTTTCTTATGTTGGTTCTTTTTATCACGACGCTATCGGTTGTAAATTTGTAAAAATATAACCTTGTTAGAATTAGACTTCCGAACTTAAACTTAGACAAGTAAAAAAAATTGAAAATTTTTGAAAAAAATTGGGGTGATTAGCGGTTCCAATAGAGTTTTGTGTAAGGCTTGTTATTAGGACTTGCAAAATTCAAGGTTTTAGCATCCCCCCCCCCCCACACTTAAATTACACATTGTCCTCAATGTGTCCCAAAAATAAGTTTTTAGGTTGATTGAATGTGTAAAATTGTGTTTAAAGCAAAATTTTATGTTACTGGCAGTCTGGACACGGCCCGTGGTGACCGGGCACGGCCCCGTGTCCAGTTACCTGAACTGGGCGATTTTCTGCAGGTTGTTCAGCACGGGGCCGTGTTAGCTGGGCACGGCCCGTGCTGAGCTTACTGTAATGAAGAAATTGTTGTCGGATGGCCCTGTTTTTCGTGCATGGGGCTATGTTTCTCGTTTCCCTTGTTATCCTTCACCATCCAGAGTGTGTTTTATTTCTGCAAATTAAAACTAAAAGATTAGACTAAACTAAGGACAGTTCCGTGGAATGCCTCCGTGGTGCGCCACGTTTATAAGGGTCCTTGGCTAGACCCAAGGTGAGGTTATATGTTTTCCGAGCGGGATGTTTTGCATCCCATGTTGCACCGTCGGAGAGCATCATCCAAACTTGAATCAATAACCTTCATGTAATTGACCGGGTCATCATCCTCTATTCTCTTCCCAACCCCGAACTTCACTTCCTCATCACCATATTTTAAAGTGAGCGTTCCGTCATTCATGTATACCACTGCTTGTGCGGTGGCTAGAAATGGTCTCCCTAGTAGGAGGGGGACTTCGGTGTCTTCTTCCATATCAAGGATGACAAAGTCGGCCGGGTAGACGAAATTGTCAACTTTGACTAGCAGATTTTCAGCGACACCTTGTGGGAATTTGACGGATCGATCAGCAAGCTGTATACTCATCTTTGTAGGACTCGTCTTTCCTAAACCGAGTCTTTTGAACATTGATGCTGGAATGAGGTTGATGCTAGCACCAAGGTCGGCTAGCGCATTTCGAATGGGGGAGTCCCCAATTGAGCAAGGAATTGTGAAGCTTCCGGGATCAATCTTCTTTTGGGGAAGTTTATTGAGCACGAGGGCGGAGCATTCTTCGCCTAAGTTAACTAATTGCAATGATTCAAATTTCTTTTTATGAGTGAGAAAGTCCCTCATGAATTTTGAATATTTAAGCATTTGGGTTAGGACGTCAATGAAAGGAATGTTGACATGCAATTGTTTTAGTAGACTTTCGAATTTAGCGAATTGCTCATTGGTCTTCTGGCGGATTAACCTACTGGGGTACGGAACTCGAGGAGCCTTGGTAGGCTCAGGTGAGGGAGGAGAACCCTTCTCTTGTTGGGGCGGTGTTGCGGTCTCCTCGGTAGGCGGCGGGCCTTCCGCAGGACCCACGGTACGGTTCCGTAGTGTTATGAGATGAACTTGTGCCTTTGGGTTTGTTTCGGTATTACTTGGTAACGCGCCTTGTGGTCTCTCGGAGAAATTTTGGGCTAGTTGACTTATTTGTTTTTCGATATTTTGAATACTAGCTTGTTGATTTCTAAAATTTGATTCTAATTGCAGAAACCTATCTGAGTTTTTCTTTTCAGTGTCGGAGATGAGGCGAGATATAGTATCTTCAAGCCTCTCTCGTCCACCTTGTTGTTGAGAAAAATTTTGTGACTCATTCCTTGGTTGTTGAAAGTTTGTTCGTTGATTTAGTTTTTGTTGGTTACTACTATTGTCGGGTTCTCTCCAACCAAGGTTAGGGTGGTTACGCCATCCTTGGTTGTAGGTGCCCGTTGGGGGACCCGACAGCCTAGGTCTATTATCAATGTAGTTTATCGACTCTGTTTGATCATATGTTTCTTTTATACAACTCCAATTTTCATGTGGCCCACCACACCCTTCACAAGCCATAACCGAGACTGTTTTTGTCATTTCTAGCTTTTTAATTTTTGAAGAAAGGGCCTCGATTTGGCGCTTGTAAAGAAGTGCTTTCATCTACCTTATGGGCGCCCGGGGCAATAGATTTATTGCCTCGGGGAGTGTGCTATTGAAAATTGGTTTGAGCAATTTCCTCAATCTAATTATATATTTCTTGCGGGCGGCGATTACCTAAAAGTCCCCAGAGCTAGAGTCAAGTGTTTGTCTAGTATGTGGCAAAAATCCATTATAGAAGGTGGATACTTGTTGCCACATTGCAAGACCGTGATGAGGACACTTTCGTAATAGCTCCTTGAATCTTTCCCAAGTTTTATATAAAGATTCCCCCTCGTCTTGCAAGTATGCATTAATTTCAGTCATTAATTTAGCCTTTTTAGCGGGAAGGAAATACTTGTATAGAAATTTTTGGGCTAGTTCATCCCAGGTGTGTTTACCGAACCAACTGGGAGGGTGTTAAGCCAAGCTTTTGCTTGGTCTTTTAGTGAAAATGGAAACATTCGAAGGCGAATGGCGTCATTTGATGCTCCATTGATCCGAAAGGTATCATATATTTCTAAGAAATTAGTAATATGTAGATGGGGATCCTCGTCTGCAAGCCCATGAAAGGTTGCAGAGTTTTGAAGCATCTGTATCAAATGTGGCTGAAGTTCGAAGTTATTGGCTTCGACATTCGGTGCATTGATAGCGGCGCCAAGGTTACCTACGGTGGGTCGTAGGTAATCCATGAGGGTACGCTGGTCCGCCATTGGAAGTGGGTCCCCCGAAACCTTCTCTTGGTTTTTAGCTTTTAGTCTTTTTCTGAGAAAGCGTTCGGGTTCTTCTAAGGGTTCTTTTATGTCTTTATTAGAACTGGAGCTCATACACTACGTAGAGGTGGTGTCGGGTTCCAAGTCCTGCAACAAAACAGAAAAGAATGTTGGTCAGAAGGTTCACCACGGCCCCGTGCTCAGTGAACACGGCCCCTGGTCGGAGTTACAGTGATTGTTTTCCGGATCCCTGTTACTGGAAAGTTGGACACGACCCCGTGTTGCACCGACACGGCCCCGTGCTCAGCCTTCTGTAACTCGGAAAATAAAAACTGCTAGTACCAATGCTGGGCACGGCCCGTGTCCGACCAGGCACGGCCCGTGTCCGACCAGGCACGGCCCGTGCTGAGCTCTGCAGAAGCTGAAAAACTAAGAAAATCCTAAAAAAATAAAAAAAAATAAAAAAAAATGATTAAGCCGTTGATTCCTAACTTTCTTAAAATCCTTGTGTCCCCGGCAACGGCGCCAAAAACTTGATGCGTGATAGTGTGTATATGTTTTAGGTATATGTTTTAAGCCCTTTTTACACTTTTTAACCAAGTTTTAAATTTATAAAACACGATATTTACTAACACTACACACACATATGGGAAAGTGCACCCATCGTGGACGTAGTATAGTGTTGGTAAGATACCGGGGTCGTCCAAGGACACAAGAGCTTTTAGTACCGGTTTATCCTCAACGTCTAATCAAATCAAAATGTTAGAAAAGATTTTAAAACTAAGAAATAAAACTAACTAAATGCTGAAAAATAAAAATAAAAATAAAAACAGATATACAAGATGAATCACTTGGATCGGACTGGTGTATAGTGTAACCTTTGATTACTTTCGCACTTGTTTAAGAGATTATCTTAGTTATTGTAGTAGGCCCCTCTTTTGAAGGTGACGTTACCCTCAACCCTGTAGTTTGAGTCAGCAAGGATACAATCCTAAAGGGTCGGATTATTGAAAGATAATTAATTAAGTTATTAATGCAAATTATGGTAGGCCCCTCTTTTGAAGGTGACGTTACCCTCGACTAAGTAGTTTGAGTCAGCAGGGATACAGTCCTAAATAGCCGGGTTATAGTATTAATAGTAGTTTAACTTATGAGGGGGTCAAAGAGTTTGGATCCCCGCCATCCAATACCTTTGGGTATTGAAGGAGATCCTACTAAATTTGACCCAGGTCCCTTGCAGGACCTCTAAACGCTGAACAAGGGCAAGACTCTTACCAAACCGTTCCCTTAACCCCCGACCAGGTAGCCAACATACCTCCATAGAGACCGTGGAGATATGAATGGTGAAAATCTTTTATTTTATATAGACAGTAAAATAATGTCAAGACACCACGGACAAACGATAAGGAAGAATCACCTTCAACATAAGAAACTAGTTATTAAAGTCATTAATACAAAACCAAATAAAAAGTGCAAAAGATTAAAAATAAAAAGTATTACACTAGACACTTGTCTTCACCAAGTGATGTAAGAGACTTAGGCAAACATGGCCTTTGATTGTCAAGAACTCTTACGATCAATCTTGGATCCTGAGACGACTCACACACTCTATGATGGACAATGGATGATGGTGGTGGATGATGGTGTTATGGTGGTGGTGGGTGGTGGGTGAAGTGTGAGAGAGGTGGTGTGCCAAGGGATGAGTTGAAATCGCTCCAAGCACTCCTATTTATAGGCTGAATAGAAGCCTGGGCACGGCCCCATGCCCGCTGGGCACGGCCCCGTGGTGGGCAATAGAAGCTTCTATTAGTTTGTCTTTTCTGCTGCTTCTTGGGCACGGCCCCGTGCTCGCTGAGCACGGGGCGTGTTCAATCTTCTGCTTTCTTTGTTTTGCTTGGGAGGATGTTGTCGAGGGGTCGGGCAATCCACTTTTGTCCCTTCTCTTGTATTTATGGTAGATTTTGCTGTCTTTTTGCTTCTTTTGTTAATTTGAGCTCATTTAATCCTTAAAATACAAAAGGAAGACAAAAACACACTTTTTCCAACATTAGTACTAAAAAAGGGTTAGTTTTATGCCATATTTTATATAATTTATATGTTGCATTTTGCGCGTATCACTGTCCTACAGCTATGCGGCCCAACTATCTACCTTCTCTTGGGTTTCTCTTCTTTTATGCACGACAAAAACTTTGAAATTTGAAAAGAGCATCTTCTAACAGGTTGGTGAAGAAAGCGACGACTGATGTGAATGCTGACACAGTGACAAACTTGTTGTCACTGTGTCAGGTGCGATGTTTCGTTTTGTGTTACGAGAGTGGATTTCACACGCGCGTGGTAACAGTCTCTCCTGGTTCTCCTGCCTGACGTGTCGATCCCTTATAGGGCACGCGCTGCAAGTTGCAGGCACGGTTACCCATCGCATTAAATGCGATGGTTATAAATAGATGAAGAGGCAACTTTAGAAGTCACATTTCCTTGAGTTTTGTCTCTCTTTCCCTAGAATCTTCAAATCTTCAAAGCATTCTTGCAGATCTTCAAGTGTTCTACATTTGTTTCTAGATTTCTTCAAAATCATTATCTTCATCCTCATCCATGGCTGATCGCGAAGGCGGTGTTTCAGAGGTTGAAGAAGCCGGTGGTGGTATGCCACCGTTGAAATGGGAGGAGGGCCCTTTGAACTGGCCGTTTGGCGCCATCAATTTTCTGACGAGTGGGATTCTTGGTATCCGGCCCAGGGCCAAACTGCTGCTGATGCACCGCCGGGGTATATCACCTTGTTCGCCGATTTCTTTGTGAAAGGTAACTTCCGGTTACCGATGACTAATTTCTTCGGCGAGATTCTTTCTGTCTACGACTTTCACGTCTCACAATTTAGCCCATTTAGATGAAGTGTTTTTTCGATGGTTATAAAGGATACCATCAAGTGCAAATGGCCTTAAAGGATGAGGACAAAACGACATTTCGCACTGAGATGGGTATTTTTTTCTACTCCAAGATTTCGTTCGATTTGCGTAATCTGGCGCAACATACCAATGTCTATTGGATCAAAACTTTGGTGATGACATTGGGAAGCACATCGAGGTTTACATCGACGATCTAGTTATCATGAGCCCCGAAGAAGACATCATGTTGAAAAACATCAAGAAAACTTTCAAGCTGCTATGCAGCGTGAACATGAAGCTCAACCCGAGCAAATGTTCATTCGGAATGGAGGAGGGAAAGTTTTTAGGTTTCATCGTAACCAAAGGAGGTTTTAAATTCAACCACGAGAAGGTACATGCCATCGAGCGCATTCCCTCTCCAAGTAGCATCAAGGAAATGCAACGGTTGGTCGGTCGGCTAGCCGCGCTGAACTGTTTCTTGTTAAATCCTGCTGCAAAGTCTTTTTCCTTCATAAGCACATTGCGCAATTGCATTAAAAAGAACGAGTACCGATGGACAGCAAATGTTAAAAACGCTTTCAACGAAATAAAGGAGTGCCTAATCCAACTACCAACCCTAACCGCCCCGCGCGAAACAGAACCATTGGTTCTGTAGCTGTCGGCTTCCGATAAGGCAGTCGGCGAGATACTTTTAGTAGACATGGAAGGGGTTTGGACTCCGATTTATTATGTCAGCTGAATGCTCACTGATCCGGAAACACGGTACTTAGTCATCGAAAAGCCACTCTTAGTTTTAGTCCATGCATCAAGAAGGCTGCGATGGTATTTCACTGGTCATTTAGTCAGTGTTTTGACCAATTATCACATTGGCACCATTCTAAGGAAACCGGAGATCTCCGGGAGACTTGCGAAATGGGCAATCGAATTGGGTGGCCACAACATTGTGTACAAACCACCTGCTAATCTCCGGATTAACTTGGTATTTCTTCATAATGCTACACTCGTTTGTTTATAATTAAACCTTGATTACTTTCAAAAATCACTGTATCCTAGTTATGTAATTCTTGTCTACTTTCATAAATCTTTAAGTGTTTTGCTTCTTTCCAAGTTATTTAACTCTTTTCTACTTTCTACTGAAAATAATTTCTAAAACCAATCTAAAAAACTTTATCCATGAGTTTTAACCCTCTAATTCAAGCTTAATAAGAATCTTGAGCTATGAAATTAAGTGGTCCTCAACTTGACAATGCATGATTTTTTTATCAAGTAAACTTTAGGACTTTGAAACATGAACCACAAGAAAAATAAAATATCAAAAAAGAAATTAATTTCTTAAATTGGACTTACTTATTCTCAATGCCAAAAAGACATACTCACATACAAAGATGCAATAGCCTATTTTCCTTGATCGATTTCCAAATGGGAGCCGTGGACGTAGGGTTTGTTGATAAGAAGTTGAGACTAGATATATTTGAGGCAATAAATGACCGGTTAATACACTATTGAATTTTGATAATTGCTTAGAAGGAAATTCCCCAAAGTTTGGTTTAAGAGTAAATTACACTTTGTGTCATTTATGTATTACACAAATTATGAAACATGATCTTTAAAAAATTAATTACAGATTATGTCCAAAAACACCATGTGATATAACATTTTATGTCATTTTAACCTAACTGAGTTAATTATCTTAGTTAGGTTAAATCTAGGTAAGGACAATATTGTCCTTTCAGATACCATAAAGGACACAAAGTGTAATATACTAGTTAGTTATCATTAAGGACACAAAGTGTAATTTACTCTTAATTTTTTTTTATCTTTTAGTTAATATTAAAAGTAAAAAAATAAAAGTTTAATTATTTATTATATATATATATATATATTGTATATAAACACTTATAAAATATTAAGTCGTATTCGATTTATTTTACTTAATTGTTTGAAGTAAATTACTAAATTTTAAATAATTAATTGAATTAATTATTTTTTACTATTAAGCCTAATCAAATAGTTATTTGATTACTCAAAGGAATTTGAGTCATATATTATAAATATTTTTATAAACCAAATATGACTTAGATTTTATAAGTGTTTATATATGAAATAATAATTAAACTTGTAGTTTTTTATTTTTAATTTGATTAGATCTTGGAAGCATGTGAGAAAGACAATCCTGCACAAGTAATAGACCGTCAGGCTCGTCGCATAGGTGGGAGGGTCACTCTGTGACCACTCTCTGATGTGAGGATAACTATTTGTTTAGAGAGAGAAAAAGATAAGTATCCGACTTGCAGTTTGGCACAACGTCTAGCCTGTTTATATGTTTCCGTGCATTACTTATTGACCATGTTTTAAGTTGGGCCACTCTCTAGCCTATATCTTCTTGTCCGGTTTAACAAGAATGAATGTTGCTGTAAAATTAGTGAATGGATATTTAGTTAATTTATAACTAAGTGAAATTATAATTACTAATTAAACTCTTCGTATGGTGAAACTCTTGAGTAGAGTTTTAATGATGACATTTGATGAGTTTGATTAAAGTTTAAGTATATAATTATTGAGACTCTTAACTCTTCATATGGTGAAACTCTTGAGTAGAGTTTATTGATAACATTTGGTGAGTTTTATTAGAATTCAAGTATATAATTATTGAGACTCTTAACTCTTAAAAAACTCTTGGATATTTAAAAGTAGGCTATGTGCCTAAATTGAGGAGATCAGAAATATACAAGAGAAGATACAAGAAAAATAGATGAATATATAGAGAGTTCTTGAAAAGAAGAAATACTTGAAGACCCATGTATTGGGTACTTAGAGAGAGATGTTTTCTCATTCGATTTCATCACATTCAAATCATTATTTTCCATGTTCAAACACTACAATTATCCGATGTAACCTCAGGCGTGTGAGCCATTTTCGCCAGTACATACTGCTTTGTCTATTGTACTCTGGGAAATAGTCATGTCGTCTTCAGTAGAGGCGCAAAATCTGTGTTTAAGGGAAGCGTGTTGAACACATGCCTCAACCAAAATCGTCGAAGTTTTAGTGTGCTCTTTGTTGCAGTCAAGGAGTATTTTTCAAGAGTCAAGATGATGAACACTCGAGTCTAGGATACTAACAAATGCGCGTGAAGGACCCACCAGAGATGCGGCTTGAATCAAGATTGGTATATAAAATTATATTTTATATTCTTTTTATTTAGTTATTGCAACCAGTATTGTACTATGATAATTGATATTTCCTACGAAGAAAGAGTGTCTCGTTATTATATATTTTGTAATTATATTTTATAAAAAGTGAAACTAGTTCCTACGTGAGATTGTTGCTACAATCTTAAAACCTTATTTATAAGGATTTTGGGTTCACAAAAGGATTTATAATTAAAAAAAATATTTTTAAAAGTTATGATCTTATAAATATTTTTTTGGGGTAATATGTATGTAGTACAACTTATTGTGTTTGGATTTATGGAGATTGAGATACAATATTAAATCTTATACCATGGTACAAAACGAATAGTTTTGGTTCAAACGTTTGGTTTTGAAACGATTTTAGGAATCGTAAATTTTTCTAACTTTTGTGTTAGATCGGGTTTATTAGAGTAAACCACACGTTTTTGTAAACGTAAATTCTCTAACATGTGCGTTTAACCAGAATTATTGGTGTAAACCATACGTTTTTTGTTAACGTTAAAATCTCTTAAGTAGAGTTTTTTTATCTCTTTAAATAAGAGTTTTATGTTACTTGATTAGAGTTTTGTGTCTCTAATTAAGTCTCTATTTAAAGTAGACTTTTCATCCACCCATGGATTGATATGAACAAATAAGTCTTATAATGATTTTTGTAATCATTTGTCTTCTAACATGTGTGTTAGAAACGTTCATGAAAAGCGTTAGTTTGGAAGCAATTTTTAATTGTTTAGTTTCTAACGTGTGTATTAGAAATGACTTATTTATTTGAACCATATATGTGTTTTTAGCAAGTCGAATTAATATTTTGTGGAAATGTTAATATTTCTAATGTGCGCGTTAGAATTTCTTTCATTTTGACATGATTGTTAAAAAATGGTTAAAATACAAATGCTTTGAGATGTTTTATGTAAACATTTTATATATGTAATTTGTTGTAGCATTGATTTAATGCTTTGTATAGTTTAGAATTAAAAGGTCATATATTGAAGTTGTTGCTTGATTGGATTCATGAATTAAATCACCATAAAGTGATGATGTAGTTGTGTGGGATTTATCACCAACTTTAATCTATGATTTCTAAATCCAATTGGTCATGTTTTGTGTATATAAAATAACTTCAATTTTCTAACACGTGTGTTTGAAAATGTGTATCACGAATACAAGGTTATAGATTGTTCATAATGAACAGAAATGTTTTGTGTAAACATTTAATTGCCTATGTGTGTATTAAAAATGATGAGAAATGGTTTGTTTATAAACTATATCTTTGGAAACGTTTTATGATGTGCTCGTTATAACATTTTTTCTAACATGCGTGTTAGAAAACGTTTAGTATATGTGTAGTAAGACTAAACAATATAAAACCATTTGATATTTTGGGTTTTGATCTATGTTTTCATAACCCTAATTGATATTATTAATATTGTATATTGCAAAACTAAGAAACTGTTTTGAATGATTTTAAAACAAAGTTTTGCATAACATTGATAATTCAAATGGTTTGCTACTCTTGCTAAAAGTAGCATATGGTGAACAAAGTAACAGACTCGTGGATGTTATTTGGTGAAAAACAACTTGGTGTTGTTGTGAACAAATTTAATTCTTCAAGTTACTACTTAAATGTAGTCTTTGTAACAACTCGGTGTTGTTTTGAGCATAATTATCCAAGTCTAAAGTTTCAAGACGAAATGGGGAACTTGTACTTACAAGTGCATGGAGTCTTATTGAGGGAGTACCTCAAGACATGTCATGGGACGATATTGTTGAGAAGATTTTGGTCAGATTATAAAGTGTTGAAGATCAAATCACTTTAATATTTGATGTCAACATATCGTCTATGCTTCCGTTTAAATTTCAAAAGTGTTCGACACTTATGATTTAATTTCTAATGTATTTTATTGTTTTGTGTTGAATATCTTCGGATAACACATGCAATTTTTTACAAAGAAAAAAATCACTAATGTTTGTGACGTATAAAATATTTTTTGTGGAAATTATTATAACGCCAATTATACATTGTTTATTAGAATATGGTTTTAAATGGATAGTACATGAAAATTCTTGGACATAAACAACTTAAGAGTTGTTGCGTTGACTAAATGTCAAAGACGAGATATCAAATGTGTAACCACATCATGAAAGAATAATGAAAGAACGTACTGAGTGTATTGAGATGAAATACACAAACGAGATTCATGTTGACATACTTCGTTAGAAGTCATTGGAAAATTCACAAGTGTGAATTATAACATATGAAAGAAAAAGTACTATATGTTATTGTATAGCTTTAATAAATCTTTGCGGAAGCGTGGTTAATTTGGTGTGACTTCTTAATACCATAGCTTAACCATAACAAGCTATATGAATTTAAAAACCATGCAAGATCATCCATTAAATTAGGTTCGAAAAGTAAAATACCATAACATTGCCTCAGCGGAAACACATCCTAACAACATAAACAGTGTTCAACAGACACAAACATCAACATGACATAAACACAGTTTAAGAACTGTGACTCGTCCAGGAAAAAGTCACATCCCTTAAACTTGGATGACCTCGTAACTAGTGCAGCGGGAAAACATGCCATACCGTGCCAGATCCTTTAATTCCCTGAAATACATGTAAGTTGAAAAATCAACAATAATGTTGAGCGAGTTCATGTGTAAGTGAGTAAATAAACCTTTGTATGTATAAAACCCTGGTATGTAGCAAATAAGGAAAAAGAGATCACCAATGGTTTGCAAGGCCATTGATATGTGTGAAGTGCATGTAGGAAGACTCAAACCTAGCGGATTTATGCGTTGGGCACAAAGTCACCACCTGGTCCATTAGGCGGGCTCAGGGGTTGGGCTCGCTACACCCAGATAGATCTACCGCTCCTGTCCCTCGGTCCTACCATGAGGATTAATGGCCTCAAGTTACGCCTACCCACTCACATGATCTAAGTAGTAAACCTCCTTACGCTAACCATACCATGTATAAAGTACTTGTAATCAAAGTAACATGTATTTCACCCCCGCAGTTTATAAAACTGAAAACAGTTAAGAGAAAAGGGGGACATGAACTCACAGTGGTGCGTCTCTACCAAGTATATCTCCTGATCAAGCAGCTGTGCGACGACCTACACGTACTAACTTTATTAGACGGACGGCCGTGCCTTAGCTTTATGGTTTAAGTTTTTGTGAAATAGTTAGACAACTATTTCGTGTTTACATTCTGTAAATACTTGGTAATTATTTTACTTCCCAAGGATTGGGGGATTTAATACATGTGCGTTCGTATTATTTCGAAATATATTATTAAGTCTCACTTAATATATATTTTATTTCTAATTCCAAAATATAATTATTTTTCTCAAAAATATTATATTTCAACACATATGATTTTCCCAAAGTAATACTTTAACAAAATACGCGTTCAAGAATATTTTCTTAAAATGCGTAAGTTATGTTTTGAGGATCGAGTAGTAATAATAATTACCGGTGTAACTTAAATAATTATCGTGAAGGCGTTTGTATTATTTTGGAACCGTTACAATTGGTAATATTATTTTTACCCTAAAAATAATATTAGTATCTTCACAAAGTAATCATAAACATATAACAAGTGTCGTTATGAAAAATATATACCAAATATATATTTACCAAGTTTTATTTTTGTGAAATCCCACCTTCGATATTTTGTAAATAAAGTCGTGGCGAAACTTATATGTGAAAACAAGTTAAAAACGCATTTCTAACACTTGTAGTGAAAATATTTCTAAGTGTTAGGTTTTTGGAAAAATTTCGCTAGAGTTTCCCCTGTAACCGGAGGTGGCCACGCTTTCAAGCGTATCATTTTCTTTTATAATTCAAATCAACAATTTTCTCATTTAACCAAAACAATATCCAAGGCATCAAACTAGTCAATAAATACGTAAATCGCATAAATTACAGGAACTTGCGTTTTATCCAAGAATATGAAGTAAATCCCATTACTTTTAGTGGATCTTTAAATAAATCAACCCGGTTTCGTAAAAACCTCGTTTTTAAAGAAATTCCGTCTTTACATCTTCTTGTAACATTTGACAAAACTAGTTCTTTGTCGATACTTAGTGTTACACAAGTGTTTACACACTTGTGTGTTTAAAAATCATTCTTGTTCATGTAAGATCCATTTTTAGAAAATATGGTTTCTTTGATACTCGGTCCTTTGAGAATACCGCTTGTAGATCCGTAGATCTACTAGTTTTAAACACTATTTCGTAAGTAAAATCATTTTTACACAAGTTCAACTTTCGCGTGTGGTAGAGTTTCATCACTTAACCCTTGTTACACTTAAACAAGCTTTATGTCATGATCCATGATCATGACCAATCCGGGTTAAACGATGATCCGAGCTACCACAACATAGATCGGGCCCAAATAACAACACAAAACAAATCCTACAAAGTTTACACAACATTCAAGCTTTTAACCATCATTACTAGCATTTTTAGTAGACTTTTACACTTCATCTTGTATGTTACGAGTTTTAACCGTTACATATCATTTTAACCACCTTAAAATAGTTCGAGAGTGTGATTCAAGCAACTTACTACTAGCTCGAGGCTAGGGAAGATTCTAGACGCAAAATGAGTGGATAAAAGCAATAGGGTGAGGTCCTCCGCCTTCCGAATGCACCAAGCCTCCTCGTATATGATCCTTAACACTTGTATGATATTGGAATAAGATGATCAAAACTCAAAAATGGATGGGTGGTATAGGGGAGTTCGGCCGAGAGCTCTTTGAGAGAGAGAGGGAGTGTTTTGTGGTGTGTTTATGTGATGAATGTTATGAAGGTCTAAGTCTTGTTCTTATAGACAATTCATGAGTTTATTATCTAATAGATCATATGTCTTCTTGATATTAGACAATGTGATTAGTTTAATCAAAATAGGACATGAGGTGTCCCCTTGGGGACGGTTTGGTTGAGGGGGGGGGGGTAATCTAGTTCATTTCCAACTAAACACTAAGTATTAGTTAGATTAGTTTAGTTAGTTTAGGGATTAACCCGGTTACTAGTGTGTTGTGTTTTTCAGTGGGTGTTAGGGTATTCGGGGACCCTAACTGGCTCAGAAAAAGATGAACAATGTAAATGGCAATATTTTCATGTTCCGGGTAAAGTCCGGTTGTTCGGTTGGATAGTAATCCGTTAAAGCGTTTAACAAAGCTTTAAAGTGTCGTTATTATCAATTTTAGTGATACAACTTATTCCCGACACTTTGGAAAGTGTCTAGTAATATTTTTCTCATGTTTTGGCACTTTATTAGTTAACCAAATGCTGAATTTTTAGTTAAAGTGCTGAATTTTGTACTTAGCGTACGTTTTAGGCACATCCTGTCACTGTAACTTATTCCTAGGGACGCAGTTCTACAACCCTTGTATCTCCACACTCACTATTAGTGTAGTAAACTATCCCAGGCTCATACAGGCCTTAGAGGCAGTGTCTGCCTGATGCTGGCTTTATCAGCATGTTCAATAGGTTATCCGTCCATTGTGCTATTGTGCTTTTGTGTATCATGTTTATCACTAAAGTTCAGCATGTAAATAATGTAGTGACAGTAAATAAAGTATGATGCAGGTATGTGCATGTATCAGTAATCAAGTAGCAGTTTATCCTCAATTTCGAGTAAGCACAGTAATTAAGCAGTAATTAATATTAATTAAGTCGTACGGATACCTGGTTTAGTGAGGGTTGTCACATTCTCCCCCCGTTAGAAAAATTTCGTCCCGAAATTTTAAGTTCTGCTTCTAGAAGCAGGGTTCTTGGGAAATAAGTGGGGGTACTTTTCTTTCATCCGGTCCTCACGCTCCCAGGTGTATTCAGGACCATGTCTGGCATTCCATCTGACTTTGACGAGTTTGACACTGCTCCGGCGGGTTTTGTTCACTTTCCAGTCCGTAACCTCAACAGGTTCTTCAACGAAGTGGAGCGTGTCGTCAACAAGAATTTCGTCGGTAGGAATGACAACGGTATCTTGAGTTGGAATTTTCTTCAGATTTGATACATGAAATGTATCGTGAACTCCATTCAATTCAGCAGGTAAGTCCAGCTTGTATGCTACTAGCCCAATTCTTTCCAAAATTCTGAACGGACCTATATATCGCGGATTCAACTTTCCACGCTTCCCGAAGCGTGCCACACCCTTCCAGGGTGATACCTTCAACAAAACCATATCACCTACCTCAAACTCTAGAGGTTTTCTTCTTCGATCCGCATAACACTTTTGACGATCACGAGCCGCCCTGACGCGCTCTCAGATCTGTGCAATCTTATCCATGGTTTCCTGGACCATATCAGGACCAACCAATTGTCTATCACCTGCGTCAGACCAACCAAGCGGTGATCTGCACTTGCGGCCATATAAAGCTTCGAATGGCGCGGCTCCAATACTGGTGTGGTAGCTGTTGTTATATGAAAATTCGACCAAAGGAAAATGCTTATCCCAGCTACCGCCCAAATCCATAACACACGCTCTCAGCATGTCTTCCAAAGTTTGTATCGTCCGTTCGCTTTGCCCGTCGGTCTGCGGGTGAAATGCGGTGCTCAAGTTCAATTGCGAGCCAAAAGCTTCTTGGAAGGATTGCCAAATCCTTGATACGAACCTTCCGTCTCTATCAGAGATGATTGAGAGAGGTACTCCATGGCGCGTAACGATTTCTCTCATGTAAATTTCAGCCAACTTGCTCGTATTATCCTTCTCTCTGATAGGTAAGAAGTGCGCTGACTTCGTTAAGCGGTCCACTATTACCCAAATAGTGTCATGGCCTCTTGGCATTCTTGGCAACTTTGTAATAAAATCCATGGAAATTTGTTCCCATTTCCACTTGGGAATCTCGGGTTGTTGCAGAAGTCCTGAAGGCTTCTGGTATTCCGCTTTCACCTTAGCGCACGTTAAACATTTGCTCACATAAACAGCAACATCGCCTTTCATCTTAGACCACCAATAGTAATCCTTAAGGTCTTGGTACATCTTATCCGCTCCTGGATGTATAGAGTACCGTGATTTGTGTGCCTCATCAAAAATAACTTTCCTCAAACCTCCAAACAGAGGAACCCAATTCCTCTTCTCAAAGCATAACGTTCCTTCCTCGTTTGTCACCAATTGCTTCTCCATCCCACGGAGATATTCTTCTTCAAGGTTCCCTTCCTTGAGAGCTTCTTTCTGCGCGACACGAATGCGCAAGGAAAGATCGGTCTGAATAATCATTTCTAAAGCCCTAACCCTTATGGGCTTGATCCTTTCTTTTCAACTTAGGGCATCGGCGACTACATTCGCCTTCCCTGGATGATACTTTATCTCGCAGTCGTAATCATTCAACAACTCAACCCATCGTCTTTGCCTCATATTCAACTCCTTCTGATTGAATATGTGTTGTAGGCTCTTGTGATCTGTGAAGATCGCACACTTCGTACCATGAAGGTAGTATCTCCAGATCTTTAATGCAAAAACCACTGCGCCAAGTTCCAAATCATGTGTGGTATAGTTCTTTTCGTGCACTTTCAATTGCCGCGATGCGTAAGAAATAACCTTTTGGCGTTGCATCAGCACGCAACCCAATCCTTGACGCGAAGCGTTGCAGTATACCACAAAATCATCTGTACCTTCCGGTAGTGCTAAGATTGGCGCATTGCAGAGCTTATCTGTAACACCCCCAAATTCCACCTGCGGAAACCCCGCGAGGCGTGTTACGCATCAGAGTTCGAGCCACCAATCACATTGAACCAATGATAAATATTTAGGTAAGTCATGACATTAATTACCAAATAAGATGTCTACATGATATCAATTCTCAAAAGTTGTGTAGCGGAAGCATGTAATCGTTTCATAATAATAATCAAAATCAATGCATTGTTTATAAGTGAATCCAAGAGTCTCGATCCATGACCACTCCAGCACTCCCAGATAGCAAGTCCATGTTCCAACGTTAACGACCTACAAGCATGCAAACAAGTGTGTCAGACTACGCTGGTGAGTTCAAAGTGTTGCTTACGTGTTGTGTTACCAGATATATGTTAATGCGATTCAATGTTGTGTTACGATGTTGATCAAGTTAGTTACCCTAGGGACCACGCCCTTACGTAACCGAGGAGTGTGCCTCTTAGCAACCCACTATGTTGTTCAGTTAGTTACCCTAGGGGAACCGCCCTTACGTAACCGAGGAGTGTGCCTCTAAACAACCATAGTGAAACCCAGATAATTAGTTCACCCCCGTCCTTACGGCCCGGTGTGAGGTTTCCCACCTAATAGCGCTATCAACTAATTACCCCCATTGCCCTCCAGGCAATAACCAAAACCGATTAAGTTGTTTACCCAATGTTTCCCTTCCAAATGTTTACTAGTTGTCCCAAACCACCGGGACGCATGCTTGAGAAAAATGCATTGAACTCACCTGGGATTGCTCGGTATGATACACAATAGTTCAATTAAGCTACACAGTGATCAACCACGTCCTATCACAGTTACCATACAAGTCAGGTTTTGACTTCAAGTAATGCACGTTGGGTTCACATAGATTAACAGAGTACGAACAATGTGAGGATCATGGTAAGCACGTATTACACATAAACAGTCAAGAACATATTGTAATCATGCATTGTGCGATTAAACGATTGGGCTCAACAACATAAATAAATCCAATAACCTTCTCGGCCCAACTAGATAACCCATACGCATCTTGTGCGATCCGATAAGGGTTGTGCGATCCGACTATTCCCGGCCCAATAACATAACAGCCCAATTCATTAATCAGATAACAATCTTGTGCGATTAGGATTGGGCTTGAGGCCCAATCGGTTAAACATGTACGATCCGGTAACCCTTGTGCGAGTGAACTGGGTTGTGCGATTAATATTAGCCCAGCCCAGTAATTAGCATGCGGCCCAACAGTTAAGAAATTCTCATAAAGATCTCGGCCCAGTAGAAAACAGTCCACTTGTGCGATCAATGTGGGCTTATACGATTCAGTTGCCTTGTGCGACAGGCAACCTTGTGCGACTGGCTTTGTGCGTCCAGCTTGTGCGGCCAGATCGGGTCTTTTATAACCTGATATTGTGCGATCCTAGTGGTCTTTGTGCGTTTGGAGACCCTTGTGCGATTAGTTTTGAATTACCCAAATCATATGCTTAATCGGTTACAATAATCAATTACCCTCAACAGTTTCCAAGTTTATAGCAAATCAATTAACACCAAGTTATTTTCATCACAACCTAATTCTCGATCAACAAGCAATCTATATACTAATTCCCATGAACCCTAATTCAAATCAAAACATAAACAATACATCCGCCATCTTATCAATTCGTATGTTACAGTCCGATTACTAGCATGTATATTAACTCAACAATTTGCACATCATCCGTATATAAACACACACACATCAGACGATTAACAACATCCATCTACAATCATTATAACAATCAATCCGAGGACCAAGCATAACGACATAATCGAATCGGCCCTAGTTTATTATCATGCAACTCCAATCGGTTAATCAAACATTATGACATAAACATCATGTAAAACACATAGGTCATAATCATCATCAACATACAATCCATAGACATAAGAACTAACCGATTAGAAGGGGAATCGGCCAAGTCAAGAACTTCGAGGGGAAGAAGGTTGCCGTCGGGTTCCAAGCAAAACGAGAGAGAGAGAGAGAAAGCTAGGGTTTTGTGTGTACAAGGTGATTTGTAACAATGAGGAGTATACACTCCTTTCCATGAGTTATACGGCCTGAAGAAAGAGTGGGCCGAACCCTGAGATGGGCTGCCCATTGATCCGAATGCAAAGTGTAGTCCAATGGGTTTGTGCGATTGAATGGTGTTGTGCGGTTCGGGTCAAATAACATATATATACATCCACTTAACATATCATGTACACATTCATTAACACATATCACATAATCATTCACTTAGTCAATAAAGTTCATATAGTCGAGTCATGCTCATAAACGTTACACAAAGATAGGTTCGGAATTACGAGTTGTCACAGTATCCCCAACTAAAAAGAAATTTCGTCCCGAAATTTGGTATGCACTCACTGAGAAAGTTAGATAAGTTAGAGTTAGGTAAGTTATATCATTTGCTGGTTTTCCTGGGGTGTCACATCCTCCCCAACTTGAAGGAAATTTCGTCCCGAAATTCACCAGTGATACCAAGAGTTGGTTCAATCCCTTGAACAATTTGAGAACATTGAAGTTTTAACATATCCTTCCGTTCCTATGTGAACTTCAGTCCACGCATTGAAGTTTAACAAGCCCTCACGATTGTCATATGACTCATGCTAGCGAACCTTGACCTCTTAGCCCATGCTTTCGATAGGTTCCCTGATATATACAACTGATCTGATGACCTCAAATTCCGGTAAGGGTATCACCAAGGTTTCATCGGGCCACCACTGCCGTAACCCTAAGGCATACATACCATTACGATAGTTATCCCGTTTCATCAATTAGCCTGAGTTTGTGAACCAAGTCACCGTTTGTTCCAGTATTCCGAATGCCTCACGCGTCGTAAAGTAAGCTTGCCAAAGAATGGGACCCAAATGCGTCCAGTTACGTAGTAAACGCCGTCTGCCTTCTGTTCTAATCGCTGTCGTGCGCCACGTAAGACTTCAGCTTTGACATTTTCGGGTTTCAATGCTTCTACCTGAGCATTTCGTATTTGTGCTGGAAGGCTAGGCTGAATCGTAAGCGGTAGCGCTCGCACGCGCCAAGGTAAAGTGTCCTTCCGACTAAGGGCGTCAGCCACAACATTGGCCTTGCCTGGATGGTACTTGATAGCGCATGCGTACTCGTTCAGTAGTTCAACCCATCGTCGTTGACGCATGTTCAAATCCTTCTGCTTAAGAATATGCTCGAGACTCCTGTGATCGGTGTAAATCGTGCACCGGGTACCGTACAGGTAGTGTCGCCATATCCTAAGCGCGAAAACTGCAGCTTCCAGCTCTACATCGTGTGTCGTGTAGTTCCGTTCGTGATTCTTAAGTTGACGCGGAGCGTAAGCAATGACCTTGTCACACTGCATTAATGCACATCCGAGACCTTGGATGGATGCGTCACAATATACTATGAAATCGTCTGTGCCCTCTGGCAAAGAGAGAATAAGTGCGCTGCAAAGCCTATCCTTCAGGTGCTGAAAAGCAGTCTCCTGGGGCTCTCCCCAACGATAGGTGACACCCTTCTGTGCCAGTAGTGTAAGTGGCTGCGCAATCTTCGAGAAATCCTTGATATACCGTCTGTAGTAACCTGCCAAACCCAAGCATTGGTGTATCTCCGTTGGCGTACGTGGTGCAGGCCAGTTCCTGATCGAGTCTACCTTGGATGGATCGACATGGATCCCATCCTTGTTCACTACGTGGCCTAAGAAGTGGACTTCACGAAGCCAGAAGTCACATTTCGAAAACTTGGCGTACGGCTGTTCCTTTCGATGAAGCTCCAAAATAAGGCGTAGATGCTGCTCATGCTCCTCCTGACTCTTGGAGTAGATCAGAATGTCGTCGATGAAGACAATGAAGAACTTGTCAAGATAGGGTTTACACACCCTGTTCACAAGATTCATAAATACGATTGGTGCGTTCAATAATATCAAACCATCCATCATATCAAACATAAAGTATAGTAGTTAAAATAATTCATAAAACCCAATACGATTGATGTTCAAACCAAACTTTGTCTGAGTAGCGAAAACATAATAATGAAAACCCAAAATAAGTTATAAGTTCAAATATCGTTCATCGCGTCCCCTTGTCCTAACACGAAAGCTCGACCTCTTGCCTCGTTGCCATTGTTGTTGTTTCCAGCATTGTCGTTATTCTGGCGGTTGTTGTTGTTGGCGTTCTGGTTTCACTGAGGGCAATCCCGTTTAAAGTGACCCTCATCACCACACTGATAGCACCCCTTCCTGAAGCCCTGGTTCTGCTGGGGTGGTTGCCCCTGTTGTCCTTGGTTTTGCTGGTTCTGTTGCTGCTGGTGTTTGGGTTGTGAGGTCCTACAATCCCTGGCCTCATGGCCCGGCTTACCACACTGGTTACACGTCCGACCACACGGCCCCCAATGATGATAGCCACACCTGTTACACCGTGGCTTTCTCCCTGCATACGAACCCTGGTTGTGGCCACTTCCCTGGCCTTGATTGACAGAAGACGACTGGCTGATGTTGCAGTTGCTGTTGTCTGGCCTTTTCTGAGTCTGGCCAGCACTAGATGCTTTGTCACAATCACTCCACTTCCGCTTGTTATCATTAGCGGACACAGAGGCAGTGGGTGTAGCAGCAGTAGCGGCCGAAATACGCGGGGGTAACGAATCGCTTTCTACTTCTTGGTCCACAATCTTATGAGTCAGACGAACGATCTGTGTCAGATCATTGAGATGGGCTGCAGTGACCAAGCTCTTCACACGCGGAGGCAACCCTTTGATGAATAACTCAATTCTCCGAGACATAGGCCGGGACAAGTTCGGGCACATGTCGGCCAGTTCATACGATCGCTTCACATATGCTTCGACTTCAGATCCAACCATCTTCAAGTCGTAGTACTCGTTTTCCAACTTCTGGACTTCATCCCGAGGACAGTACTCCTCCCTGATCAGTTCTTTAAAGTCTTCCCAGGTTGTCGCGTTCGCTGCCTCGATGCCCAATAGCTGTACCTGGGCGTTCCACCACGTTAGGGCACCATCCGCCAAGGTACCCGCAGCATATTTCACCCTGTCCCCAGCGGGACAGTTACAGATAGCAAACACAGATTCTGCTTTCTCGAACCATCTTAGGAGTCCCACAGCCCCTTCAGTCCCGGTGAAGGTCTGTGGCTTACAGTCCATAAACATTTTGAATGTGCACGCAGGCTGGTTAGGTTGAGGTTGCGCTTGTTGACCAGCTTGATAGGCTGCTAAAGCCTCAGCCACGCGAGTATTGATTAGGTCAGTCAACTCAGCCTGAGTCATGGTGATGTTACCACGTCCGTGTCCTCGTCCACTCATGTTTCTATAGTTGGGAATAAACCGATTTAGGAATCGAAACGAGATAGGAGTCAAGTATCATACTGATATTTACGTACTACCAAGTGCACACATAGTAAGGCAGAACCCTTCTCACGCTCGATAAGCCTCACTGGGACTTGCATGCACCCCGCGTTATTATTAAGTGTGCACCCATAATAATAAGGCAATTTGCATGCTTATCTCAGTGCCTCTTAGCTTGCGCTCAAAGCTTCCCCCGTTCAAACAACACAACAGATGATATCACAGTTCTATGGTTTACATGAGTCGAAGAGTAGTGTCACACTATCGAGTCACTATGGTGTTAAATGTTTCAGTTCATGTATGCTGTGAGTGTGTGACTGCTAAGCAAGTAACGTATAAAGTGAGAGAGAGACGAACCTTGCAATCTGGAGCTGAGTGTCATGATCGATTTTCGAAGTTGTTCGGTTATAGTCTGGTTTTACAAAACGTTTTAAAACCTAGTTCACTATAACCTGGCTCTGATACCAACTGTAACACCCCCAAATTCCACCTGCGGAAACCCCGCGAGGCGTGTTACGCATCAGAGTTCGAGCCACCAATCACATTGAACCAATGATAAATATTTAGGTAAGTCATGACATTAATTACCAAATAAGATGTCTACATGATATCAATTCTCAAAAGTTGTGTAGCGGAAGCATGTAATCGTTTCATAATAATAATCAAAATCAATGCATTGTTTATAAGTGAATCCAAGAGTCTCGATCCATGACCACTCCAGCACTCCCAGATAGCAAGTCCATGTTCCAACGTTAACGACCTACAAGCATGCAAACAAGTGTGTCAGACTACGCTGGTGAGTTCAAAGTGTTGCTTACGTGTTGTGTTACCAGATATATGTTAATGCGATTCAATGTTGTGTTACGATGTTGATCAAGTTAGTTACCCTAGGGACCACGCCCTTACGTAACCGAGGAGTGTGCCTCTTAGCAACCCACTATGTTGTTCAGTTAGTTACCCTAGGGGAACCGCCCTTACGTAACCGAGGAGTGTGCCTCTAAACAACCATAGTGAAACCCAGATAATTAGTTCACCCCCGTCCTTACGGCCCGGTGTGAGGTTTCCCACCTAATAGCGCTATCAACTAATTACCCCCATTGCCCTCCAGGCAATAACCAAAACCGATTAAGTTGTTTACCCAATGTTTCCCTTCCAAATGTTTACTAGTTGTCCCAAACCACCGGGACGCATGCTTGAGAAAAATGCATTGAACTCACCTGGGATTGCTCGGTATGATACACAATAGTTCAATTAAGCTACACAGTGATCAACCACGTCCTATCACAGTTACCATACAAGTCAGGTTTTGACTTCAAGTAATGCACGTTGGGTTCACATAGATTAACAGAGTACGAACAATGTGAGGATCATGGTAAGCACGTATTACACATAAACAGTCAAGAACATATTGTAATCATGCATTGTGCGATTAAACGATTGGGCTCAACAACATAAATAAATCCAATAACCTTCTCGGCCCAACTAGATAACCCATACGCATCTTGTGCGATCCGATAAGGGTTGTGCGATCCGACTATTCCCGGCCCAATAACATAACAGCCCAATTCATTAATCAGATAACAATCTTGTGCGATTAGGATTGGGCTTGAGGCCCAATCGGTTAAACATGTACGATCCGGTAACCCTTGTGCGAGAGAACTTGGTTGTGCGATTAATATTAGCCCAGCCAAGTAATTAGCATGCGGCCCAACAGTTAAGAAATTCTCATAAAGATCTCGGCCCAGTACAAAACAGTCCACTTGTGCGATCAATGTGGGCTTATACGATTCAGTTGCCTTGTGCGACAGGCAACCTTGTGCGACTGGCTTTGTGCGTCCAGCTTGTGCGGCCAGATCGGGTCTTTTATAACCTGATATTGTGCGATCCTAGTGGTCTTTGTGCGTTTGGAGACCGTTGTGCGATTAGTTTTGAATTACCCAAATCATATGCTTAATCGGTTACAATAATCAATTACCCTCAACAGTTTCCAAGTTTATAGCAAATCAATTAACACCAAGTTATTTTCATCACAACCTAATTCTCGATCAACAAGCAATCTATATACTAATTCCCATGAACCCTAATTCAAATCAAAACATAAACAATACATCCGCCATCTTATCAATTCGTATGTTACAGTCCGATTACTAGCATGTATATTAACTCAACAATTTGCACATCATCCGTATATAAACACACACACATCAGACGATTAACAACATCCATCTACAATCATTATAACAATCAATCCGAGGACCAAGCATAACGACATAATCGAATCGGCCCTAGTTTATTATCATGCAACTCCAATCGGTTAATCAAACATTATGACATAAACATCATGTAAAACACATAGGTCATAATCATCATCAACATACAATCCATAGACATAAGAACTAACCGATTAGAAGGGGAATCGGCCAAGTCAAGAACTTCGAGGGGAAGAAGTTTGCCGTCGGGTTCCAAGCAAAACGAGAGAGAGAGAGAGAGAGCTAGGGTTTTGTGTGTACAAGGTGATTTGTAACAATGAGGAGTATACACTCCTTTCCATGAATTATACGGCCTAAAGAAAGAGTGGGCCGAACCCTGAGATGGGCTGCCCATTGATCCGAATGCAAAGTGTAGTCCAATGGGTTTGTGCGATTGAATGGTGTTGTCCGGTTCGGGTCAAATAACATATATATACATCCACTTAACATATCATGTACACATTCATTAACACATATCACATAATCATTCACTTAGTCAATAAAGTTCATATAGTCGAGTCATGCTTATAAACGTTACACAAAGATAGGTTCGGAATTACGAGTTGTCACATTATCCTTCAATATCTGGAACGCTTCTTCCTGTTTGATTCCCCAATCAAACTTCTTATCTTTCTGTGTGAGGAGCGTCAATGGTTGAGCGATTTTTGAAAAATCCTCAATGAATCTCCGATAGTAGTCAGCCAAACCCAAGAATTGTCGAATCCCGGTTGGCGCCTTTGGCGTTTCCCAATTCTTAATTGCTTCGATCTTGGTTGGATCCACGTGGATTCCATCTCCATTCACCACGTGTCCAAGGAACTGGACTTCTCGCAGCCAAAACTCGCACTTCGAGAATTTGACATACAGTTGTTCGTTCTTCAGCAACTCCAGAATAGCTCTTAAATGTTGTTCGTGCTCAGCCTTTGTCTTCGAATAAATCAAAATGTCATCGATAAACACAATCACGAACTTATCCAAGTACGGCTTGCAAACTTGATTCATCAAATCCATGAACACTGCAGGTGCGTTTGTCAACCCAAACGGCATGACTAGAAACTCGTAATGTCCATATCGAGTTCTGAAGGCTGTTTTCGGGATACTCTCCTCCTGCATCCTTAACTGATGGTATCCAGATCGAAGATCGATCTTAGAGTAAAAGCTTGAACCTTGCAGTTGGTCGAATAGATCATCGATCCTTGGCAGAGGGTATCTATTCTTGATTGTCAGCTTGTTCAACTCCCGGTAGTCAATGCACATTCGAAAACTACCGTCCTTCTTCTTGACAAAGAAAACTGGAGCTCCCCAAGGCGAGAAGCTTGGTCGGATAAATCCCTTGTCTAACAACTCTTGAAGTTGTGTTGACAGTTCTTGCATCTCAGACGGGGCAAGTCGGTAAGGTGCCTTAGCCACAGGTGCAGCGCCTGGGACTAAATCGATGCGAAACCCTACTTGCCTCTGAGGCGGCAATCCGGGCAAGTCCTCTGGGAAGACTTCTGGATATTCCCTCACGACAGGGATGTCTTTGATTTTTGGTTCTGCAGCTTTCTTGTCTACAATGTGTGCCAGAAAGGCAGCACATCCCTTCTGCAAACACTTTCGCGCTTTGAGGCAGCTGATAATTCTTAACGGCGTATCACGCTTCTCTCCGTGAACCACAATTGTTTCGCCGTCTTCGGTTGGGATACGAACGACCTTTTTGTGACAAACAATTGCTGCCTTGTTGCCTGATAACCAATCCATTCCTACCACCACGTCGAAGCTCCCCAGCTGGACTGGTAGTAGATCCAGAGCAAACTCACACTCTCCTAACTTGATCACACAGCCTCTGACAACTTCATTGGCTTCTACTAACTTTCCATTAGTCAATTCGATCGAGTACGGAATACCTAACTTACTAACGGCTAACCCAAGCATATTCTTAAACTCTAATGATACGAAGCTATAATCGGCACCGGTATCAAATAAAATGGATGCATAGCGTTGGTTTACAGGGAACGTACCAGTAACGATATTGGGGTCCTGGCGCGCTTCCCTCGCTTCGATATTGAACACTCTTCCCCGGGCTTGGTTCAACTCTGGGCAGTTCCTCTTGTAGTGCCCAACATCACCAAAATTAAAGCATCCAGGTCTTTTCCCGTTTCCACCACCATTTCCAGCTTGATTATTCCTCTGGTTACAATTCACAGTGCCCGCTTGATTCGCATTGTTGCCTCGATTCCCATTTCCTCCAACGTTTCCTTGTGGGCGAATTCCATTACCACCCCGGTTATTGTTTCTGTTTCCAAATCCTCCTTGGCCTCCCTGGCCAACAGTGGCCCAACAAGAATCCTTCAAGTGGCCAGGTTTTCCACATGCTTCACACACTTTCAAACTACACCGGCCAGAATGGTGACGCTGGCAGGTGTTGCACTTGGGCTGAGTGCCCATATATCCCTTTCCTTTCTTTCCACTACCAGCTGTAATCTGAGCTGGCGCGCTTGACTCTCCTTTCTTAACAACCCCACTAGTGCCTTGCTTGAAGTTCGAGAACTTCCGTTTGTTACCTCCGGATGACTCGACGTGAGTCTCCTTGTCAGGGTTTGCAAGTTTTTCTAGTCTAATGACTTCCGTAACGAGTGCCAAGCCCATCTTACTTGCAGCCATAGTTGTTGGTGGCGTAGATGCCGTCATTAAGCTCAGGACTTGAGGTGCCAGTTCCCAAATGAAATGTCCTAATTTCCTCAATTCTGGTTCCACCAAGTATGGAACGACTCGTGCCAAATCATGAAGTCTTTGCATGTATTCCAACATTTTCGGACCTTCCATTATCAGGCTCTGGAATTCACCTTCCAACCTTTGGGTTTCTGTTTGGGCGCAATACTTCTTACGCATTATTCCTTTCAACTCATCCCAAGTCAACGCGTATGCTGTAGTTAGGCCCATTATTCGAACCTGAAGATTCCACCATAATCGAGCTCCATCTTGAAATAACTCAGAAACGTATGGGACTTGTTGTTCTGGCGTACAACCACTCATTCGAAAGATGGATTCCATACTTTCAATCCATTTCACAAAAGCTATGGCACCCCCAGTGCCGTCGAACTTCGGAGGCTTGTAATTGAGGAAGTGCCAGTAGGAACAACCGTTATTTTCTGAGGTGCCTTTGCTAGGTCCGGAGCGTAGGGCCTCGTGTTGTGCTATAGCTGCAGCAATTATCTTTCGAAGTTCCGCCTCTGAGGTGGGCATGCACATTTCGCGTCTTGGTGGCATCTTCTAAAAGATGTTTCACGTAGGTTAGGTCATAGCAGGTGAAATGTACGTATGTATTCAACAATATCAGCACATAACATCTCATGTTATAAATAAATCAGCCACATATCATCCCATGTCATAGAACATAAACAATAGATCACTGCGATTGCGTTGCCACAAATCGAGACCAAAATGTAAGGTTTACAAGTACCCAACTGTATCATACAACATCAATGACTTAGTAGGGGACGACCCTAGACAAGTCGTGCGATCGCTGGACATGTTCAGGAATCTCTGGTTCGTCCATTTTCAAATTCCAGGACTCCAGCTCAAGCTTCTGAATTCCAGTCCTAGAACCACATTTCTTCTCAATCATTTCCTTGAGCTCGTCCCAGCTTAGTGCATAAGCAGCATCTGTGCCAAGGGCCTGCACCTGATGGTCCCACCATGAGAGTGTGCCATCTAGAAATGACCCCGAGGTAAAGGTAACACTTTGCTGGGGCGAACGGTTAGTCATTCTTAGAATGGAGTCAATCTTTTCGGACCAACGAACAAATGCAACGGCGCCTCCTGTTCCGTCGAAGTTCAAGGTCTTGCAGTTCAGGAACTGCTTATAGGTGCGGTCAGTTGGGGGGGGGGGGGTTATTTCCAGTAGTGCCATTGCTGTGCTTAAAGCGGATGGCTTCATGTCGTGCAATTGCCTGTGAGATGCGTTTTCGCAGCTTAGCTTCTATCCTTGGCAACGTACTGGTGTTTGTGTCACGCCTGGGTGGCGTTCTCTTCTGCCAAAGTGGCATGAAGCGGGTTAGACAACATTTCAATTGTCTATGAGATACATAGCACCATAAGCCATCACGTAATCACCCAATTTCACATGTAAATATACTCAATGTATGAGTGAAGAAATAAATTCTAAGCCTTCACATAGGTTTGCCAATTTGGCTCATTGCTTGTAATAGAATGAACTTGAGGCTACATCACCTTGGTCATTCGTGTTTTAGTTAATTCCTGCTACATTGGTTTTCATTAGCTTGACCCGCAGAGTCCACCAGGATTTTTGTGCACTACAAGTCGTTATTACGTGGGCCCCGTAATAATAAATTGTCTTGCACAGTTACCCCAAATTTTCTCTCGTCCAAGCAGATGATCAATCAAGGAGCAACAGCAGGTGCATCGGCATGAACAGGGTCATGCTCCAATGCGGGGTAAAGAGCAAGGCCTGGCTCAGGGGCCATGGCTGGCTTCGGATCAACAAACTCCATCCCAAAAATCAGCCGGATCACAAACACAGGGGTTACAGGATCCCCCAAGGGCTGATCTAAGTGTATGAACTCAATATCATGGTCTGGATCAAAACCAGGTGGAAAAACAGGATCATCCTCAATATCGTGATCAAACTCAAAGCTGTGTGCGGGAACTGGTGCAGCTGATGACGCCATATCAGGGTCGGCGTCGTGTGAGTGGTGCTGCACTCCCTGTATATGCGAAGATGCGGGCGTCAGAAACTCAAATGAGTCTGGGACAGGGGAATGGGCATGAGCTTCCTCTGCAGGAGTGTCCGCAAGCCGTAGGCTATTACCAGCAGCAATAGGGCCTCGCCCTCAAGTGGATCCTCCTCTAATGGTTCGACATTGTCGTTGGACACAACATCGGGGGGCAAATCTACAATGGGATAAATGGCAAGGGGCACAGGAGCAGGGATCACCGCGAGTGGCAAATTCTCAACAAGATGGCCATCAGCAGGCTCTGCTACGACATCAGCCAGCACAAAGGGCTGAAAGTCGTCATCGTCTGTGTCGGTAGTATCGGAAATGTACACCTCGTGCTCCGATGAAATTATGTCGTCTGATACTATGGCCATGGGATTCGTAGTGTCCATCTTTCTAGTACATGATGAAGGCATGACGTTTGTAACACAAACACACATACGTATAACAATCAATCATATAATCATATAAACATATCAGTCCAATAATCAATCAAACAGTCCTCCTAGTCCCACTAGCCTCCCAGCCTCTCAGACTACTCTTCCTAGTCCCACTAGCCAATTCTCCTCTTAGACTGCTCTTCCTAGTCCCACTAGCCAATTCTCCCAGCCTTTCAGACTGCTCTTCCTAGTCCCACTAGCCAACTACCTCGGTCTCCTAGACCGAGCCTCGGCCTCCAAGACCGAGCCTATAAATAATAAAGGAAATGTGCTCAACATTTGTTTGTAAAAACGTTTTGGATCTAGACTTAAGTGGTATGCAGTAAAAATGTTTTCGTGAGAGCCCTAGTGATCATAGTCTAGACTCGAGAAGGAATCCTAGTTCGCTATGATCAGAGCTCTGATACCAAGCTGTCACACCCTGGCTTTGCGGAAGCGTGGTTAATTTGGTGTGACTTCTTAATACCATAGCTTAACCATAACAAGCTATATGAATTTAAAAACCATGCAAGATCATCCATTAAATTAGGTTCGAAAAGTAAAATACCATAACATTGCCTCAGCGGAAACACATCCTAACAAGATAAACAGTGTTCAACAGACACAAACATCAACATGACATAAACACAGTTTAAGAACTGTGACTCGTCCAGGAAAAGTCACATCCCCTAAACTTGGATGACCTCGTAACTAGTGCAGCGGGAAAACGTGCCTTACCGTGCCAGATCCTTTAATTCCCTGAAATACATGTAAGTTGAAAAATCAACAATAATGTTGAGCAAGTTCATGTGTAAGTGAGTAAATAAACCTTTGTATGTATAAAACCCTGGTATGTAGCAAATAAGGAAAAAGAGATCACCAATGGTTTGCAAGGCCATTGATATGTGTGAAGTGCATGTAGGAAGACTCAAACCTAGCGGATTTATGCGTTGGGCACAAAGTCACCACCTGGTCCATTAGGCGGGCTCAGGGGTTGGGCTCGCTACACCCAGATAGATCTACCGCTCCTGTCCCTCGGTCCTACCATGAGGATTAATGGCCTCAAGTTACGCCTACCCACTCACATGATCTAAGTAGTAAACCTCCAAGAATATGAAGTAAATCCCATTACTTTTAGTGGATCTTTAAATAAATCAACCCGGTTTCGTAAAAACCTCGTTTTTAAAGAAATTCCGTCTTTACATCTTCTTGTAACATTTGACAAAACTAGTTCTTTGTCGATACTTAGTGTTACACAAGTGTTTACACACTTGTGTGTTTAAAAATCATTCTTGTTCATGTAAGATCCATTTTTAGAAAATATGGTTTCTTTGACACTCGGTCCTTTGAGAATACCGCTTGTAGATCCGTAGATCTACTAGTTTTAAACACTATTCCATAAGTAAAATCATTTTTACACAAGTTCAAGTTTCGCGTGTGGTAGAGTTTCATCACTTAACCCTTGTTACACTTAAACAAGCTTTATGTCATGATCCATGATCATGACCAATCCGGGTTAAACGATGATCCGAGCTACCACAACATAGATCGGGCCCAAATAACAACACAAGACAAATCCTACAAAGTTTACACAACATTCAAGCTTTTAACCATCATTACTAGCATTTTTAGTAGACTTTTACACTTCATCTTGTATGTTTACGAGTTTTAACCGTTACATATCATTTTAACCACCTTAAAATAGTTCGAGAGTGTGATTCAAGCAACTTACTACTAGCTTGAGGCTAGGGAAGATTCTAGACGCAAAATGAGTGGATAAAAGCAATAGGGGGAGGTCCTCCGCCTTCCGAATGCACCAAGCCTCCTCGTATATGATCCTTAACACTTGTATGATCTTGGAATAAGATGATCAAAACTCGAAAATGGATGGGTGGTATAGGGGGGTTCGGCCGAGAGCTCTTTGAGAGAGAGAGGGAGTGTTTTGTGGTGTGTTTATGTGATGAATGTTATGAAGGTCTAAGTCTTGTTCTTATAGACAATTCATGAGTTTATTATCCAATAGATCATATGTCTTCTTGATATTAGACAATGTGATTAGTTTAATCAAAATAGGACATGAGGTGTCCCCTTGGGGACGGTTTGGTTGAGGGGGGGGGGGAGTAATCTAGTTCATTTCCAACTAAACACTAAGTATTAGTTAGGTTAGTTTAGTTAGTTTAGGGATTAACCCGGTTACTAGCGTGTTATGTTTTTCAGTGGTTGTTAGGGTATTCAGGGACCCTAACTGGCTCAGAAAAAGATGAACAATGTAAATGGCAATATTTTCATGTTCCGGGTAAAGTCCGGTTGTTCGGTTGGATAGTAATCCGTTAAAGCGTTTAACAAAGCTTTAAAGTGTCGTTATTATCAATTTTATTGACACAACTTATTCCCGACACTTTGGAAAGTGTCTAGTAATATTTTTCTCATGTTTTGGCACTTTATTAATTAACCAAATGCTGAATTTTTAGTTAAAGTGCTGAATTTTGTACTTAGAGTACGTTTTAGGCACATCCTGTCACTGTAACTTATTCCTAGGGACGCAGTTCTACAACCCTTGTATCTCCACACTCACTATTAGTGTAGTAAACTATCCCGGGCTCATACAGGCCTTAGAGGCAGTGTCTGCCTGATGCTGGCTTTATCAGCATGTTCAATCGGTTATCCGTCCATTGTGCTATTGAGCTTTTGTGCATCATGTTTGTCACTAAAGTTCAGCATGTAAATAATGTAGTGACAGTAAATAAAGTATGATGCAGGTATGTGCATGTATCAGTAATCAAGTAGCAGTTTATCCACAATTTTGAGTAAGCACAGTAATTAAGCAGTAATTAATTATTAATTAAGTCGTACGGATACCTGGTTTAGTGAGGGTTGTCACAATAGTATTAGAAGATGACAATAGGCAAAATTAACTTGGGAGTTAAGAACACATCATGACAATTGATTTCAAATAAGTAAAGTTATTTGTAGTGACTAGACAAAGTCAAAGATAATGTTATGGATCCAACAACCTTAGGGTTTATTAGAGATCAAGTTGTGGAATGAGACTAAAGCCCATGAAAAAAGGGTATGTGAAGGAAACCTAACTTAGTTGACTGGAGATCCCAAGTTCTAAGTTCAATAGGACAACTAACTCATATGCCTAAGGTGGTCACCGTGGGGGCATAAATGATATGCATAAGCTAGTATATGTGGTTATACATACCCCAAAGTATAAAGGGTGTTTAAATACGTCCCGGTCTATTCCTATGATACTCAGTGACAAAAAGTGAGGCTAAGCACAATGTGTGGTAAATGATTTGGATAAATCACGATAACCACAATGCTTTTAATGATCTAAGGAGAATCACCCATGTTAGAGAGAAGTGGGCACAATTCCTAGAGCTCTCGCAGAATCAGGAAAGTGTTCCACGACCATTATTGGACACGACTATGAGGAAATGGCCCGGCTAAGGAGAGTCTTGTGTGAAGTGTATTGTCGTCTACACAAATGGCAGACGAGTTCAAAGACATTGATGTCTACTCAGAGCTAGTGGGCTAAGTGCATTTCATGAGGGAAGGTTCAAAGGGTAACACCTACCTATCGTATGCAAAACTCAACTGTCGAGGTTCTATTGGAAATTTTATGTGTTTTGAACGATCTCCATTCATGTGGGGGATTGTTGGAAAATTAGTGAATGGATATTTAGTTAATTTATAATTGAGTGAAATTATAATTACTAATTAAACTCTTCATATGGTGAAACTCTTGAGTAGAGTTTTAATGATAACATTTGATGGGTTTGATTAGAGTTTAAGTATATAATTATTGAGACTCTTAACTCTTCATATGGTGAAACTCTTGAGTAGAGTTTTATTGATGACATTTGATGAGTTTTATTAGAATTCAAGTATATAATTATTGAGACTCTTAACTCTTAAAAAAACTCTTGGATATTTAAAAGTAGGCTATGTGCCTAACTTGAGGAGATCAGAAATATACAAGAGAAGATACAAGAAAAATAGATGAATATATGGAGAGTTCTTGAAAAGAAGAAATACTTAAAGACCCATGTGTTGGGTACTTAGAGAGATATGTTTTCTCATTCGATTTCATCACATTCATATCATTATTTTCCATAAGTTCAAACACTAAAATTATCCGGTGTAACATCAGGCATGTGAGCCATTTTCGGCAGTACATACTGCTTCGGCTGTTGTACCCTGGGAAACAGTCGCGTCATCTTTAGTAGAGGTGCGAAATTTGTTTTAAGGGAAGCGTGTTGAACACGTGACTCAGCCAAAATCGTCGACGTTTTAGTGTGCTCTTTGTTGCAGTCAAGGAGTATTTTTCAAGACTCAAGATGATGAATACTCGAGTCTAGGATGCTAACAAATGCGCGTGAAGGACACACCAGAGATGCGGCTTGAATCAAGATTGGTATATAAAATTATATTTTATATTCTTTTTATTTAGTTATTGCAACCAATATTGTACTATAATATTTCCTACGAAGAACGAGTGTCTCGTTATTATATATTTTATACTTATATTTTATAAAAAGTTAACATGGTTCCTACAAATGTGTCATCTCATCTCTTGAGTCATGGATCATATGACACCTTCCAAAAGTAGAAGCACGAATATTTTCTTAAATCTCCCACTAAAAGTATTGGCTTTAGCCCACGTATCCGAAAAAAAATAATCTCGAATGGTTTGTAACCAAATTCCAGTGTTACATATTTCATGGTATCAGATAGTTCCTAACAAGCAAACAAATACTAACAAACAAATACCAGAAAGTCTCATACCTAACAAAGATGTATCCACCAGTTTAGAGGCAATTTGCCTCACCTATTTAGTCAATTTCCCATACTTCTCAATACATCTCTCCCATGTCATATGGTCCAACATCATACACTCAGTGACAGATACGTATATGGGTCGGCTAAATGATGTTGATTGGTGATTCTGTTCTTTTGTTTCCAAGATCTTAAGTGAGTTCATATTCAGTTTCGCTATTGGGAAGTTTGACATGTTCTATAAATTTTGATGATTTCGTATTACTTTATACAAGTTTTAGATGACAATTAAACAATAATCTCTACTACAGAAGTCTTAAATAACATGACGTCGAACTGTTCAACATACAAGAGGAAAAATAATGAAAATCTATTCGAGTGAGCTATCGTCAACTATAACTTGTCTTGAAAAGTTATACATGGTAACAAGCTCGTATCAAATCATCTTGAACTAACTTACCTGCGATTTTTTAACAGCCAAGTATAATTATCTATTAAATGATTTTTATAAATAGTTAATTGAAGTGCCTAACTAAACAAAAAGGATTTTTTTTAGTTTTAACTAGTTGCATCAGATGAATTTTAGCACTTAAATATAGTAATGTGATATTAACATTATATACTATTATTTTGTAACACTTCTATGCAAGTTAGTGTTGTATTCTAGGCGTTATTAGTATTTTATGCATTAAGAGTATTATACTTTGTGCTTTATTGCTTGTACAAATGGCTTTATTTATACACTATAATTTAAAAGATATGTAAGTTTATGGTGTTTGTACTTCATGCTCCATTATGTTAAGGGTTTTGTAAAGTTTTTTGTTGGGTACACGTGGCTTATGAGGTGTCACTCTCTTCTACAGTTGTCCTCTATTTTAGGATTCATCTCCTCTTAGGTGGTTTCAATATTAAATGTTTTGAGAAACGAGGTAGGGTTTCTAGAGAGAAACAAAGCAAAACGGTGTCGTGTTGATGCTGTGGTCGGCTTTCCGGCCACCCATAGCGGCGGTGGACCTGTGCGATCTTCTCTATATCTCTTTTTAGCCGACAGCCATTTGCTGGACCTATTAAGGTCTGGTTTTGTACACAGAGAACATGGTTTTTAGAGAGAGAAACATCTCCGTATTTGCCGGCATCTCTAATTTCGTAATTTGGCAGTGGAACTTTAGGTTTTTTCGGTGGTTTGGATATGTTAATTCATTTGGGGCGAGACTTGGAAATTGACAGGAGATTTAAAGCAAGAGAAAGTCAATATGTTCACATGAATAAAATGGGTCATCAAATTAAATCCTAGATGTTTAAAAGATGTGAACCATAATAGTTTTCTAAGGTTCGACGCCGCCGCAACGCGCGGCGGTTCAAAACCCTAGTTTATTTTGTATTGAAACAAAACATTAAGGTCATTATTGAAACATCATATCAATAATTTTGAAAGAGCAAATCAATTATTATTATGTAAACTAGTATTAAGCCCCCCGTGTTGGGGCGGGGTGTAAAACTATGCCAAGTAGCATCATTGCGATACCACTGTCAGCGACTACCAATACTGGAAAAGCTCGTAAAAACGAAATAAATAAAAAAGGAAGAAATAAAACCGAACGAAAAGCAAATGTAAAATTGTTGAACCACACCCATTGCGGCATGTTGATGCAAAGACATTAGCCCGAAACGTAAAACATAGAAAAAATAACTAAGCCGATCTAGAGTTGCGACGGACATGTCAAACGAATAAATACATGCCTTGCGGCGGGCATGTCAAACGAGAAAAAAATTGACAAAAAAAACGTTGAACCTCACTCGCATGTTGCGGCGTGTTAACTAATAAAATTTAGAACGAAACGTAAACCAAAAATTTGCGAAAGATGAAAGTATGTGAGACCAACGTTGAAAGTAAAAAAGTATATGGGTTAAACTGCAAAAAATAAAAGCTTTGGATTAAAAGTAAAAAAATCAAAGAGGTTAAGTTGTAAAAGATGAGAAGTTTTGGGTTAGAAGTGAAAAATCAATTTTTTTATACCCCTTAAGCATAGGGTACAACGTTATGAAGCACAAAAAGTTATAAATTAATAGTATGGAAATTAAAATTTCGGTTACATTTTTATACTTAATAAATCTTTTTTTTTTCGTTTTCTTCATATTTTACGATAATATAATCAAATAATCCAAAATTTAAAATAATACCTAATTACTTGTTCTTATAACTTTAGTGTTCAAGTAAATCTACATATCTGATTTTTTATTAGATATTAGATATATTTATATTAATTCAAGAGATATTAATAATTTATTAGATATTAGATATATTAATAATATTATTAGTGAATATTTAATAAGTTGAAGGAAAAAAAATGTCATGGGACATTAGTTTGAGTTTTTTTTTATTAATATTTAGATTTAGATAATAAACGGAGCGAAATTAGAAAGTGGGCTTGGGCTAGATTTATTCATGGGCTCTGCTACAAGAGAAGGCAATTAGTAGTTCATTCAGGCCTTATGGGCACAATTGGTTCATGTAACCACGGAAAGCAGTTTTTTGGTTGTTGTGGAGCTAATATAAAGAAAAATAAATTATAGGTGATATGGGGAATGGAGTCATGGACTGTGATTAACCAACTTTCATGCTAAAAAACTAACCACTTACTCTACCCAGGCGATGTAACTGTACCTTCATCTACATCGGATGATGAGTTAGACCTTGATGTGTGATAAAATACACATATTTGTCCCGTGTAAAGTGTACAATTTTTGTATAGTTTTTATTTGTTTTTTTTTAGTTTTTAATGTTGTATTATATTATTTTGTGATTTGCCAGGTTTTGGTGCAAATTGAGCGCAAACGAGTAATAAGAAAATAACCAGCCAGTTGAGCAGAGTAGAACGCCAGTGACCAAATTAAATTGCGGCCATTTTTCTCGAGTGGGCCCAGCCCGCTATCTCTATGTTATCTATTAGAGCCTGCATATCTCTCGTGACCTAGGTCCTTTGAAGTTATTAATTTATATTGATCTATATTGGAGGCCCATTATAAGATATAACTGAGTCAAGAGACCGAAGTTAATAATACTACAAGAAAGGGTTCATCGCAAATAAGGAAAAGCTTCAAGGAATTTTTGTGAATTGACGCCCCTCCCCCTCCAAGGAAGCTGCGCCCATAGTTGGACGAATTTGGAAGCTGCATTATTATTTTAGAGATTCACTGCCAAGTGCCAGTGTGCCACCGTCTTCCTATTCTTTGTTTTAGGGCTACTGTTTAGAGGTTTGCTATGGGCCCAAAACACATTTTAAGTGACCGGCTGAAGAGGCCCAAGTACATCCTTAGCGATACACCATTGGCCCAGTAGCGTGGAATATTTGTATTTGAGTGGAATTGTGACACCAGATGATAGAGGATTCGGTATTTATACAAACCCATTATTACGAGAAAAAGAGGAAGAAGACGAACATAAGATTAGAAGGGCACAATACAGAAGGTGGGAAGGAGTGATTTCAAGAGGGTGAATTTTTATTTATTCGAGGTTCAAGACCGCGATCAAGATTCAAGTTTGATTCGCAACGTGTCAGTTTTGATTTATACTTTTATATTATTTGAAACTTATGAACATATTTTGCTACTCGGTTAAAATTTATTTATTTTTCTTGACTATGGTTCTTGGCTAAACTTCTTACATTACCTAGGTTAGATAATTACACGGATGTTTTGACTAATTATTTTTATTCGGTGATAATTAAAGTAAACAACTTTGGTTCTTATGATCTTTTGTATATGCGTATTTAATCCTGTTCTTTGAATGGTTATTATCCCTCATGTGGCTAGTTGAATGTCTTTCAAATAATAGTTGCATGCTAGGTCGATTACTGTGTGTCTTTGACTGTTAGATGGTTTGCTGGACGTAGTGATCCATAGGAGTATAATTGTAATTTGGATAGGGTTAAGTGTTCTACCAATCTTAATATCCGTGAGGTGAGAGGTTGTCGGTCTGTCTTTAGTGTTAGATTGCTAGGGTTAGAAACTTTGTGAGAAGATCCCCTTAGTTGTCCTTTCACTATTTGCTTATTGAGTCTAATCATAAAACCATAGTTATCTGTAACTTTCGTGCTGTGAGGTAGATTGTCTAAATGGTACTTTATTATTACATTAGGAAAGCCTGTGAGGGAATCCTCTAAACCGGTATCAGAACAGCTTAATAGGTTACCATAGGTGTCTTCTCGAGAAGGGTCGAGGGTCTTGTTCAGTTATCCTTTAAGTTTAGCATCTTAAGATCTCGGTTTCCACATTAGTTCCATAACTGATAGAACATGTTATGCACGTGTAGGATTTAGCCTAGGTAGTGTGTTCCCCATCATCTGAATTCTTCCTCAGTCTTAGTTGGTGTCTCCGTCAGCTTTAGTTAATTTATTCAATTTTAATAAATTGCATTTTTAGGATATTTAGAAACTCCCCCAAAACATAAAAATAGTTAGAGTCGTGTCAGTGTCTGTCTAGATGAGTTAGTTAGCTTAGTTAAATTGAGTCCCGTGGGTTCGATTTCCGGACTTACTTAGCTTTACTAAAGTCGATCGGTTTCCTTACCAATTAGTAGTTTAGAGAGTCTAGAGTATTACTTAGTGTCTAAATTAGGTTAATTTAGGTTGTTTTTATTAAACTACTTTTAGCACGCCAGACCTCTAGGTTAATAAGGTGGGGACTATGACTAGTGTGGTGGAGAGAATAAATAGTAAACTATGGTTCACTTGGGACAACCTAGTATATGAAGCTTGGATCTATGAAGATGAAACTATCGTACACCGGATTTCTTGTGCAAAAATGGTGATCGATGGTCATCGGAAAAATCTCTGGATTTAGAAGATGTATCGTTGGGCATGTAGAAGATGGAGAGGTGCCATCGGTTTTGGGAAACGGAAATATTGGAAAAGGTCAAAGTGTATGTTGCAATGATGATGCCTCAACTCCTAGGGATGATGCACAATCTGGTACAGGGAATCAAAGGGGGCTTAAAAAATCAAGAGGATGTGGAAACACAATGTCCTGATCCATTCGAGACCCCACCTCCACCTTCTAAAAACAAGCCCATTAATGATTTGGGCCTTTTCTCGAATATGGACCTGGATAGATTGTTCACTAATGATGAAGTGGTGTGTGACACTCCAGTGCATGAGCCTACTAGGTCACCTAAGCCCAATTCGCTGGAAAATGAGGCAGTGCGTATTAATGGGTCTGTCGCACAAACACATATTTCCCATAATTCCCCAGATCCTTTCACCTTACGAGAACTAATTGAACAGGTGGCAAACTCAAAGAAACCTATTGAGCTAAATCACTCACCCTCTCCTACAGTGAACAATTCCAGACTTGCTTCTCTTACCATTTAAAAAAAACAAAGTATCGGAAGAACAAAGGGAAATTTCCCTCGATGAAGATGAAAGACTCGTTATGGGTTCCGAAACAAACAAGGCAACTGCAGTAGCCAGATAGGGGCCGAACAAACAAAGGAGCCAACGGTAATGTCAAAAGAAACGAGTAAAACTGGAATTGATAAAGAAGTAGAGTTAACAGTAACCGTGGGAACAGAATTGGGCTACATGGTTAAGGGTCATGAAAAGGATCTGAGATGTCAAATCGAAGAGATAAGGGTGTCAATCATCCTAGCAAAATCATCGATTGAAGTCTGATCCTTCATCTTCAGATTTTTGCAATCTCACATCAACGTTTGTAACCTTGCTTCCCTAAGTTGACCAGCCCCGAGATGCTAGTTCATAAGTGTTTCCCATATCTCCTCGGTAGTAGTCAAATTCCAAACCTACAAAATCTGATTCCTGGAATTTGCTTAAAACAAGTGATATATGCAAAACCTAACATATATTTTACATCAATTGGAGCTCATTTTAGTCATTTTCTTGTAAAAATATTGGAAATAAGTTGAATATTTGTTAACTTTTGATTTCTATGGTAAAAAATGCGTAGAACGACAAAAGGTGCAAATTCACGGCGAAAAACAAGAACTTTGCAAGAAAACAGAAAGCCACATGTCCTCGTGCTCATTATAACACCCGGACCGCGTAATAACAACCCTCAGCGGAATCGTCGGGGAGTCACTTACAAATTGCTCAAAACACATGGTACAAAAAGTTTCATTATATTAATAATATTGTTTTACAACACAAAGAATACAAGTAATTGTTTTCAGATTTAGAAGCAATCTAAGGCCCGAGTGCGTTTCTATATGTAGCATACTTGAAATACCAATACCTGAAACATATGTGAAAATAATGTCGAGAATGAATGCTAGTGAGTAACATAGGTTTTGTGGTCAAGTTCATGGATTTGAATTTGTATTGCAATACCTTGTCCAACTATGAGAGTCGATTAGTGAAAATTTTGTAACAAATTTTGTATTAAAGTGTTTGTATTACAACATGTTTTACCAACTATAAAAGTTGGTATATTTAAAAGAAAATCTTGTAGCCATGAAACTTGACAAAAAGTTTCTTTGTGAAAACGGGTAAGTAACCAAATGTTTTCTTGTAAATTGTATTGTTTATATATATACTTGGAAACCCATTGTCATGTTTGGTGTAAACCAATCGACATGTTTAAAACTAATTGTTTGTATGTGTAAACCAATAATCATGTATGTGTAAACCAATCGTCATGTATAGTCGGTCGGTCAAACCACCAAAGGATTCGTCCATAGTTTCACGGGTTCTATCATTCCCTAGTGGGTAATTCCTCAAATAGTATCGACAGCGGGAATGGGTTGTTAAACCTATAGCGCTCATCCCCCAGTGGGTTCTTCCAAAAATAATATCGGAAGCAGGATCGGGTTGTTACACCTATAGCGCTATAATATACTACCGGTCAGCTAGTCTAAAGTTAATGAATGTTCTCGTATCATAGATAATATACCAACAAGTTTCACACATAATTGAAAAGCATGTTGTCTTATGTATATTTTTTTTTATATATAAACCACATAATAGTATTTCTTAAACTTGGAAAAGTGATAGTAGGCACATATGAATCACCACAAAACATTTAGAAAATGTAAAAGAGGGGAACTATGTGCTCACAGGTTTGCATAGATGTCTTGCCTAATCGTGTTTAACAAAGTTCAAGTGATTCAAGTGTTTCCTAATAATTCGGATAATTATTAGGTTAGTGTGTATTGTGGCTTAAACGGAAGAACTAATAGAATGTGGTTTTAAAATCAAACGAGCAAAGGATCTCGTGTAATAGAATGTGGTTTTAAGTTGTAATATGATTTATTAACCTTACATTCTGATTTGGAAAGTGTATATAGGTGTTTTGACCCGTTACGACTTGTTAAAGTGGTTTATGCCACTTTAACGGGTCGTATGCGTAAGTACGGGTTCGGATGGTCGAATGAGTCATCTGACGAGTCCGATATGTCAAACATGTTTACTAATGTTGTATGATCAGTTTATAAGCCAAAACAATGATCATATATGTTTAAAAGTATTTTGCGAAAAAGGGTATTTTAGACATTTTAAAAGTATTTTAAGTTGACTCGCCATTTGACTAACCAAACGACATGACCATAAGGTATAACCTCAGAGGGTTATTCCTTATATTACTATGGTCATATAAATGGGCTTGGTCGGATCCTAAAGTTGACCAAACGGGTCAGATTCGAAAGTCAAAGCAGAAGTCAAACCGCTCGACTTTCGACTAAGGAATAAGCGCTAAACTAGAACTGATGAGCTAGACATGTCTAATAATGTTATAAAACTAATTTGGTGTCAAAACTTTAAGTTTTAATATCCGAAAACTCTTTCGTCGTAAAAATGCATTTTTTTACTTTTATTTCGTAAAAGTTTGACTCGTCATATCGCCTACTAAACGTGATGATCAGAGGGTGTAATCGCGATGGATTAACACCTTCATTATTACGATCATGTAACAAAGTTCAATTTGAACTTTGACTTGACCAAAATGGTCAGAACCGAAAGTCAAAGAAAAAGTCAATTTGCTTGACTTTTGGCTCATAACTAGCCAAATAATGAAAAAGACTAGGAGAAACACTTACAAGTGTTAGAAGAGGAAGATTAGAACTCAGGTAGGAGGCCTCAATTGTTGAAGCAAGCTCCAAATGAGTTTAGAGATGGAGAAAACAATGGTGCAAGTTCAAATGGTGAGCTTGATCACCTATTTATACTAATTTGGGATCAAGGAGAACTTGACAAGTTTATGTGAGGTGTCCTAAGGTTTCTTAGTGTCATAACAAGTGTCAAGACTAGAATTAAGGTGACAAAAATCATTCTAGGTGGCATTGTTTGGTGAAAGGTGGTAGAACTTGGAGAACAAGCAAATTTTTGCTTCTGGGCACCCCTTACAGACCGTATGGACTTAGGTCTTACGGTCCGTAAGGCCTTTTGATAAATAAGTTTCACTTTTTGGTAGATTTGGCCCCCAGACTTGTATTTTCACATTTTTAACCCTGCTAACTTAATTTTTAAGCTATACGAAAGGTATAAAGGCATATGCAACTTGGATTTTGTTCTGAAAATGTCGTGAATACCATTTCACTCGATCATACGACTACGTATTTCGTAAACAAAATATAAAATTTTATTAAATACGAAAACAATCGAAAGTGTACAACGGTTGAAATTTTGCAAATGTGACATTCATTCCCCTCAGAAAAGACAAAGGAAGTCAACTGACACGGGGTCATGCCTGATCAAATACACCCCCGTGTCACACTGCCCCAGATAAGACAAAATAGGCCACCATGCACGGGATCTTGCCTCAATTGACAGCCCCGTGGTATATTATTCAAAAGATGACAAATTAAAGGACAATGGGACCCACAAATATTACTTGGGTCGTGCCTCAGCTCACACGACCTTTTTTGATGTAGAAACTCTGGTCACTAAAGACTACTTAGATACAAAAGTCAACTACACGGCCCGTGTCTCATGCGACACAGGAGAGTTTCTCTCCCTATTCCGACCTACAAATAGAGGAACTTGGGTTGCCATTTTCTCCATCCTTTGGCAACCACTCTCTCATTCACCCCCACTATCCACCATCATTTCCATCTTGTTTAGAGTTAGGTTTGTCTTAGGATCCATGATTGTAAGAACTTATATGTAACACCCCAAAATAGGATAACATGAAACTAAGTTCAAATAATTAAAAGAATTAACTGAGTTAGTAAAATATTACAAAAGCTAGTTAAAGGGTGGAAAGTGTTTAATGATATAAATGAAATTCTATAGGGGTCAAACATGACAAATTGTTAAGTAAGGGTATTAGAAGGAAGGAAACCCCAAAATCACACATCTGTGTGTTCTGGGGATCGAACAGAAGCAGGAGAAACAAGGGTTACCCTTGTTCTTGCAAATCTCATCAATTGACAAGGAAATTCAGTGTTAATCGACTGCATGTTACCAGATTTTTGATTAACCTAACACCCTCTATAAAGTGGAAAGTTCAATTTGGTGTTTTTGATGTATGGTAGGAAGTGGGTTATGACCCAATCTCGAAATTTTGCAAGAGATTGTATAGATTGGAGTTAGGACTTCTCTATAGAACAAGAATCATGCACGCTTATGTGTGAATTTGGTTATATGAAAAGCTAATTGCATAACCCATTGATATGAATAATTAGAGATGTTGAAAGGTGGGAATAATGGGTAGGAATCATGTGTAGGTTTGACATGTGATGATGTTGTAGTACTTGAATCTTAACCAAATTAAGTAGGACAAGAGAATATTATGAACTTGATTAATTGTTGATGAACTTTGAAATGAACTAGTAGGAATTATGCTTTAAAAGCTTGTACTTAGTGTCCCGCAAATGTGAAACCCGCCAAGTGTTTGATGAAATGCTTGAAAGAATAACTATGTGTAAATTGGAAAATAATGGAGTGAATTTTGGGGTACTAAACGAATGAATGAATGTGTTGATATAGGCGTGAAGGAAGAATGTTTAAGTACTAAGAAATCGGAAGGCTCACAAGATCGAGGTATGTTCCGTTTGCATACAAAACTTTACTTAGATTTTGCTATTAATTACGAGATACAATCCTTTGTTATAATGATTTACGGTGGTTAATAAGTAGATAGCAAATCCCTTGAGGATTTGGTTATGTTAACGAAGGTTATGACAAGTTATGCAATTTGACTGGTTCGAGTTGAACAAGTCAAGTAACAATAAAGGTTCCACCCATTTAGAATGGATGGTTATGAATGCAACCACAAATGTGGTATGTATGATGTTCAATCCGTTAAACGGGTAGAACTAAAGATGTATGTCGAAAGCAAATAACCCGATGTTATCCGGTCACAAATGGTATGCTTGAATCTCAACATGAGAGTATATGCTATACCCATTAAAATGGGTAACCCCATGCGTAAGGAAAACGAAAGTATATAAATAAAGGAATGAAATTAAATTTTCGTTATTGTAAGTGGAATAAATTTAAAGACTAACTTCTTAAAGTTTTGGTGTTGAGTGTAGGTAAATCCTCATTTTAGGCGACTTGGCAATTTGGGGCGAGCACGTGCACATATTATGACATACCAAGCGCTTCCGCTAGTTTGTATTAATGTTTTGGGTCAAACGCTTGTTTTATTTTCGTACACCCTTAGTAGTAGTTATACTTTTTAAACTTGATGTTATGGTTTTTAGTCGTGTCTAGTATGAACGGGTCATGGGCATTATCGTATCGGTGTTGTATAAAACAGGGATGCACTCGTCTTACGGACGGGTCATGCCCAAATTTTGTTAAAATTGTGTACTAATGTTGTTGGTATTACAATCTTTAAATCGCGAAAAGTTTGGATGTTTTAAAAGTTTGTATTTTAATTTGTCCTTTGCATGTCATTTTATAAAAGTGAAAAATGTGGGTCTAACAAGTTGGTATCAGAGCTGAGGTTTGAGAGATTCGCGCACAAGTTGTAGTGCTTGAACTCAAACGGACGGCTCGCTCGATAGTGTGCTCGCTCCAAGATCGCCAATGAGGTAAGAATTTAAGTTTTGGTGAATGCAAGTATGTATAGTGTGCTTACGATATAAATATTTAAGTTAAGTATGTGAAGGACTAATAATGGGAGGTGAAACGGGAAGTTTTAAGAGTCGTATGGCTGGAAACGGACCCGAAAAAGGATTAAAACACCCAAAAGGAGGTCTGCAACGAAATGACAAAGGGGAGACCGTCGCCGACGCCCTAATTCCCTGTCTACGGGGTTTTCAGCCGACGCACATCTCCTGAAGCCGTCGCCAACGGGCTTTCGGGCCGTCGCCGACGGCAAGTGTAAGCTCAGTATGTTGTTTTGTGTTTCTTTTCGTATTTTGAGTTTCCGAATTGTCCGAAGGCCTATTGAATGTCCGTGTAGGGTCTATATAAGGCCTAGTAAGATATATGTAACCACGATTAGTGGTTACGATAGAAAGAAATTTATAAAATTCGAAGGTAATGTGTCGAATGACACGAATGAATGATGAAAGTTTAAAAGGCGAGTAAAGTTTAAATTGTAAGAATGCGAATGAAGTAATTACGGACTAATGAACTATGATATATTGAAAAGTTTATGATTCGAATTAAACGCAAAACATGATGTTGTGTAAATGCAGTCCGCCAAAGCTTCCATATTTTTCAAAATTAGTTATATACACTTCTCGAAAGCCTCATTCGCGGTCCCGTTGAGTCTTTATGAGGCAAATTAAGCTAAGTAAGGATAAAGGAAATGATAGTATCGGGATAAATTTCTAAAATGTAACATATGGAATGGCATGAAATGAATGACGAATGTATAAAGTGGAGTTAGAGACGTATGATAACGAATAATGAAGGAAGTAAATATAGACTAAAGTACTTGGATATGTGAAGGAACCGGAATTGTTAATAAATGAATATAAAAAAATGATGAGATTAGTGGTGAAAATAATTTGAAGAATGTGAGTTAGATGGAATTCGTATGAAAATTCGGATGAATGTATGCTTTGATCAGAATTATGCATTAGAGGCTTATACCTTGTACTTGAATGGTGTGATGCTTATGTGTATTTAATGATTTGCCTTGTTATGATTAAGAGGCGAATATATGCTAAATGCAAATCATACGAGCTTATTAGTAAAGGATATGTTGGAATTATGTTATATAGTTAACTTGAATGATATTTACTATTTGTAGAATCATGAAGCATTAGCATGAGAAAGTATGTGGAAGTGAATGTATATATGTGTATTGTTGGAGGATTACGTAAATTGTATGTATGAAATACGTAGAGTATTAATGTTACGGTCTATCATATTTAGATGATTACATGTTCAAAAGTTTGAAGTGTAAGCAATACGGTTGACTATCTAAAAGTCAACAGTATAGGAATATCATGGAATGGCCATTAGACACAAATGTTAAAATAAAGAGTTAATGTGTTATGTATTAAGTGATTTACGTGTTATGCTTGACGATAGTTTAGTTGTACGGATTGGAAATGAGATAACTAATAGTAAATGTCTCGTTTATACGAAATTTGACTAACGAAAGTCAATTAACGTATGAATAAAAAGAAAATGAATAGTTGTATATGTATGCTCACATAAGCTAACAATGTTACGAATGTAATAATATGTAAGGATGGAAATCTTGTCAGTTGATTCAAGTATGGATGGTCATATATTGACCGAAGCTCGAGAAAAACACGAGAATCATCTCACTTATGCCCGCCAAGCTAGTAAAAAAAAGGGGTCTAACGATTCTTAAAGGATCGGCTCAATATAATAAAGAAAGACAAGAATGAAAAGTTTAAGCTTACGGTTGAATGTAAAACAAACTTAAGAAAGAAGGGTGAGAACACCAATAGAAATAGGAGGTAGAGTGTCGCGTTGAGACGCGCTACATGAATAAGGACATGGAATCAAGTGCTAGGACCCAACACTTGATGTTGAATGAAGAAGATTAATACGAAAACATATCATAACAAATGACATGGTAAATGATACGACAGAAGAACGAAAGGTACGGATGAAAATGTTTAAATATGAGAAATGGATTCAACCATGTAAGGAATGAAAGGTTGGATCCGTAAGCAAGCACGGATCAAGCCAGTAAGAATGAAAGGTAATAAATTAAAAGTTCGAATCCGTAAGTGAAGACGGATTAAACAAATAAGAATAAAAACTAGAAAACGAAACTCAAATGAGTCATACGGGTCAAATGGCGATCACCATTTGAACCGGTATTTAATGTTCGATTTGTCAAGTTTGTTACTTGTAGGTGAGCATAATGTATGGGCATGCATTGTCGCGGTTTGGAAAGTATTAACCGTCACAAAGTATGAATAACTGATTCCCATAAGTAAGAATGTATTTACAATTAGAGTTCTGAAAAGTCAAACGAAGTGAATGAAGTCCTTGCAAGTATGCAAGTATAAAGTACGAACGTGTACCTCGATACGACCATAGTAAGTAAGGGGTGTTAGTCTGACCTTGAAAGGTCAAACTGCGAAAGTTGGAGAAATAACCAATAAAATGAAGGGATAGTATGTAAGAAATGGAATGTATGATATGTTTTAGCATGTACGTAAGAAAATTGTGAAAGAGACAATAGGCGAACAAACACCATGTAGGACGCAACTATGAAAGGTTATGTGCTAACTATTTATTTATAAATAAATATGATGGAATTCTTAGGGAGATGATAGTAATAAAGCTAGTGGAAGGATGCTCACGAGTGGGAGCATATTTCATGAACGAATGAGACCAATTCTGGTACGGAAGGTACATATAAAGAATGCGGATCGATCCGGCACACAGATAACTGATTTATGCAATAAAGGCGAGGTTAGTATAATAAGTAGTTCATGCAAAGAGCTAATAATAAAGTGTTGCGAAGGATTAAATTTGAGGCTAAACTCAAAAGTTGTAATTAGTTCAAGTAACAGTAGTAACCGTAGAACGATGCTTTATGCTCATAGTAAGCATGAAAAAGTAATTAGGAAGAGGGTAGCTTTGATACTACTAAGTCATTAAATGTTTATAGTATGCGTATAATGATATGCTAAGCCCTCATATGAATAAGAAAGTAATTAGAAGAATGTTAGTAATGGGATGATAGGGTTTTCTCATGGTTACTATAATGAATAATATCGTGTATGATACGTGAGTGAAATGAAATAAATCGAATTATTTTTGTTAGCAAATGTATGAATATGTTATGCTGAATTAGAAAGATAGAAACAAGCCGTAAACATAGGTTTCTACGACCAGTAGTATACATTTGAAATAAATTTCAATGAACGAACCGTTAGTGATGATGTATGCTAGGAACTAGCATTATAAAGTGAAAACGACACTAATAAGAGCTCTGGATCAGATTCTGACTTATATGCGATTATGAAAGTAATTTACTTAATTTAAGAACGGAGGGACAATGGGTACAAATATGTTTGTGCATAAATGAAACTTTTGCCAAGATCCCGAATGCATCTAGGTTGTAGTAAGCATCGTGAATGAATAGATGAAAAAAAAGTAATGGTAGAATTTGTCTAGTTGGAATGAGAAAGGTTTCGGGGACGAAACCTCCTTTAAGGGGGGTAGACTTGTAACACCCCAAAATAGGATAACACGAAACTAAGTTCAAATAATTAAAAGAATTAACTAAGTTAGTAAAATATTACAAAAGCTAGTTAAAGGGTGGAAAGTGTTTAATGAAATAAATGAAATTCTATGGGGGTTAAACATGACAAAGTGTTAAGTAAGGGTATTAGAAGGAAGGAAACCCCAAAATCACACATGTGTGTGTTCTGGGGATCGAACAGAAGCAGGAGAAACAAGGGTTACCCTTGTTCTTGCAAATCTCATCAATTGACAAGGAAATTCAGTGTTAATCGACTGCATGTTACCAGATTTTCGATTAACCTAACACCCTCTATAAAGTGGTAAGTTCAATTTGGTGTTTTTGATGTATGGTAGGAAGTGGGTTATGACCCAATCTCGAAATTTTGCAAGAGATTGTATAGATTGGAGTTAGGACTTCTCTATGGAACAAGAATCATGTATGCTTATGTGTGAATTTGATTATATGAAAAGCTAATTGCATAACCCATTGATATGAATAATTAGAGATGTTGAAAGGTGGGAATAATGGGTAGGAATCATGTGTAGGTTTGACATGTGATGACGTTGTAGTACTTGAATCTTAAACAAATTAAGTAGGATAAGAGAATATTATGAACTTGATTAATTGTTGATGAACTTTGAAATGAACTAGTAGGAATTATGCTTTAAAAGCTTGTACTTAGTGTCCCGCAAATGCAAAACCCACCAAGTGTTTGATGAAATGCTTGAAGAAATTAACTATGTGTAAATTGGAAAATAATGGAGTGAAATTTGGGGTACTAAACGAATGAATGAATGTGTTGATAGAGGCGTGAAGGAAGAAGGTTCAAGTACTAAGAAATCGGAAGGCTCACAAGATCGAGGTATGTTCCGTTTGCATACAAAACTTTACTTAGATTTTGCTATTAATTACGAGATACAATCCTTTGTTATAATGATTTACGGTGGTTAATAAGTAGATAGCAAATCCCTTGAGGATTTGGTTATGTTAACGAAGGTTATGACAAGTTATGCAATTTGACCGGTTCGAGTTGAACAAGTCAAGTAAGAATAAAGGTTCCACCCGTTTAGAATGGGTGGTTATGAATGCAACCACAAATGTGGTATGTATGATGTTCAATCCATTAAACGGATAGAACGAAAGATGTATGTCGAAAGCAAATAACCCGATGTTATCGGGTCACAAATGGTATGCTTGAATCTCAACATGAGAGTATATGCTATACCCATTAAAATGGGTAACCGAATGCGTAAGGAAAACGAAAGTTTATAAATAAAGGAATGAAACTAAATTTTGGTTATTGTAAGTGGAATAAATTTAAAGACTAACTTCTTAAAGTTTTGTTGTTGAGTGTAGGTAAATCCTCATTTTAGGCGACTTGGCAATTTGGGGCGAGCACATGCACATATTATGACATACCAAGCGCTTCCGCTAGTTTGTATTAATGTTTTGGGTCAAACGCTTGTTTTATTTTCGTACACCCTTAGTAGTAGTTATACTTTTTAAACTTGATGTTATGGTTTTTAGTCGTGTCTAGTATGAACGGGTCATGGGCATTATCGTATCGGTGTTGTATAAAACAAGGATGCACTCGTCTTACGGACGGGTCATGCCCAAATTTTGTTAAAATTGTGTACTAATGTTGTTGGTATTACAATCTTTAAATCGCGAAAAGTTTTGATGTTTTAAAAGTTTGTATTTTAATTTGTCCTTTGCATGTCATTTTATAAAAGTGAAAAATGTGGGTCTAACATTATATCTATAACAATTCAATCTTGTTGTTTAACTTGTTTATATGTACAAGCTTGATGATGTTCATTATTATGAAAATCTCGGCTAAAGTTCTTGTATCACTTGGTGAAGGTATACCTTTAATGTCTTTTAATTTCTTAGTTTTGGACTTTTCATTTGGTGTTTCTTAATGACTTTGAATATGATGTTGTTATATTGAAAGTGAGCTTTAATCCATCCATTACGTTTTGTTTGTTGATTCAAGCATTCTTGTCTTTACATCTTTACAAAAACATGTTAATTACTTGGAAGGGGGTTAGAAGTAGGGATGAGTTTTTTTTCCCACATACCCGTACTCGTACCCGTACCCGTACCTGTACCCGTACCGATTTTAGGTATTTGGTACATGTATCGGTACCCAGTTTTATTGATTTTGGTATTCGGTACTTTTGGTATTGGTACGGGTATGGGTAAATACGGGTACTGGTACCGAATTCTATGTATACCTTTAAAAGTTTTTTTGTATTATGTTTTATTTCATATTATGGTATTTATAGTGTACTCGTATTGATTTTACCTATATGGTACCCGTATCGTATTGGTACTCGTACCAATTTTACCTATTTGGTACTCGTTCTATATTGGTACTCATGTCAATTTTACCTATTTAGTACTCGTACAAGTGCTCAAAAAGTAAATAAAAACAAAATGGTACCAAGCGGGTACTGTACCGAAAATACCCGTACTCGTACCCGTACCGTACCTATATATTTGGTACGGTATTTGGTACCTAGTTTTGTTCAAATTCGGTACCGGTATTTTCGGTACTGGTACGGGTATAGGTACGGGTACTGTACCAATCCCATCCCTAGTTAGAAGTGCGGTTTGGGTTAAGTTCTTTCCTTGCACGAAGGGGTGGTATATTCGATGTGAAAGGACTTGGTTTTTCACATTCCTACTACCTTTGGGGAGATATCCCCAAATCAAGGGAATAATGGTAGATAATGGGTCTAATCCCTTATAATAAAAACTTATTTAATACTTTTTCCAGCGTTGCGGGATAGTCACCTTGCTACTTCTGACCAATATAGCCGAGTGTAACATTTGCCCAAAAAAGGGAACCTATTACTTTATGGTATTAATAACATATTCATTATCTTCAAAGAACGTCTTGGGAGAACACACCAAAGAGTCGTATTTTTCGTTTAATGATCTATTGAAAAGTCCTTAACCAAAGAAGTTAATTTAGACATTATTGGGAAGTCGGATCCAAGTGATTCTTCTTGATTATTGCTTTCATTTATTTTATATTTGCTCTATGTTATGTATAAAACCTTTGTCATAGAACTCACTTTTTGGTATGAGTAGACGTTGATAACATCCCGGTATTGAAAGCTATTGTGTCCTTGGACAATCTCGATATGTCACCTTCACTATACTACGCTAACAGTGTGTGCCCTTGCCCTAACGTGTTGTAGAAGTGATTGTATTTTATCGTGTTTAAAAATTTCTAAAAACTAACTAAAATAGTTAATATTTCTAAAAATGTCTCGACACGTCAACAACAAAGTGATCGCCATGTTGTTTTTCTTTCCATCCAAACTAGTACCAGGATCGATATAATCCCATACTTTGAATACACGTTAATATTAATCTCATTCGCACAACCCATATTTTGTAAATCGTTTGGGTCAACACGGGGCATACAAGACTGGGGATATTGTTTTCTTTGATGGTAACAATTGGACGAGCACTGATGTGTGCGAGGTGTTATATATTTTAGATGTATATTTAAGCCCTTTTTACACTTTTAGCCAAGTTTTAAATTTATAAAACACGATATTTACTAACACTAAACACACATATGGGCAAGTGCACCCATCGTGGACGTAGTATAGTGTTGGTAAGATACCGAGGTCGTCCAAGGACACAAGAGCTTTTAGTACCGGTTTATCCTCAACGTCTAATCAAATCAAAAAGTTAGAAAAGGTTTTTTAAACTAAGAAAATAAAAACTAACTAAATGCTGAAAAATAAAAATAAAATAAAAACAGATAGACAAGATGAATCACTTGGATCCGACTCGTGTATTAGTATAACCTTTGATTATTTTCGCACTTTTGCACTTGTTTAAGAGATTATCTTAGTTGTTGTAGTAGGCCCCTCTTTTGAAGGCGACGTTACCCTCAACCCAGTAGTTTGAGTCAGCAAGGATACAATCCTAAAGGGTTGGATTATTGGAAGATAATGAATTAAGTTATTAATGCAAATTATGGTAGGCCCCGCTTTTGGCGGTGACGTTACCCTCGGCTAAGTAGTCTGAGTCAGCAGGGATACAGTCCTAAATAGCCGGGTTATAGTATTAATAGTAGTTAACTTATGAGGGGGTCAAAGAGTTTGGATCCCCGCCATCCAATACCTATGTGTATTGAAGGAGATCCTACTAAATTTGACCCAGGTCCCTTGCAGGACCTCTAAACGCTGAACAAGGGCAAGACCCTTACCAAACCGTTCCCTTAACCCCCGACCAGGTAGCCAACATACCTCCATATAGACCGTGGCGATATGAATGGTGAAAATCTTTTATTTTATATAGACAGTAAAATAATGCCAAGACACCACAGACAAACGATAAGGAAAGATCACCTTCAACATAAGCAACGAGTTATTAAAGTCATTAATACAAAACCAAATAAAAAGTGTAAAAGATTAAAAATATAAAGTATTATACTAAACACTTGTCTTCACCAAATGATGTAAGAGACTTAGGCAAACATGGCCTTGATTGTCAAGAACTCTTACGATCAATCTTGGATCCGGAGACGACTCACACACTCTATGATGGACAATGGATGATGGTGGTGGATGATGGTGTTGTGATGGTGGTGGATGATGGTGTTGTGATGGTGGTGGGTGGTGGATGAAGTGTGAGAGAGGTGGTGTGCCAAGGGATGAGTTGCAATGAAACCAAGCACTCCTATTTATAGGTTGAACAGAAGGCTGGGCACTGCCCCGTGTCCGCTGGACACGCCCCCGTGCCTATCTGACACTCTCTCTCTTCATTAATTGTAATTCGCAATTACAATTAATGCGGCTGCTGTACTTTCGCCACGCCCCCGTGTTCACTGGACACGGCCCCGTGGTGGGCAATAGAAGCTTCTATAGGTTTGTCTTTTCTGCTGCTTCTTGGGCACGGCCCCGTGCTGGCTGAGCACGGGGCGTGTTCAGTCTTCTGCCTTCTCTATTTTGCTTGGGAGGATGCCGTTGAGGGGTCGGGCAGTCCACTTATGTTCCTTTTCTTGTATTTATGTTAGATTTAGCTGTCTTTTTGCTTCTTTTGTGAATTTGAGCTCATTTCATCCTGAAAATACAAAAGGAAGACAAAAACACTCTTTTTCCAACATTAGTACTTAAAAAGGGTTAGTTTTATGCCTTATTTGATGTAATTTATATGTTGCATTTTACACACATCAAATACCCCCACACTTGAACTTGTGCTTGTCCTCAAGCAAAACTCTTTAATATGTGGCTTACACTCCCAAATGGAATGGGTAGAAGAGAAGATTTTTGCTTGTCATAGAGTGTTGAGAATCCAAGATCTTTTTGGGTTTTATTTTTATTTATTTACAATCCTATTCGTTATGATTTGTTTAGACGTTTCATAGGAGAAATTACTTATTTGGGCATAACATGCCTTTTTTAAAATTCCATTTATATACAAGTTCACATACCTCACGGGAGAAATCACTCACACTCGGTCGAAGGTGTATTTTTAGTGAATCACTCGAGAGCGGCATGGAACTTATTCCTACCATAAGCTTGCCAAGCAATCAATCCTCCTCCTTTTTAACTTGTTACCTTTGTAAATATCAAGAGGACTTTTTTGGGTAAAGGCTTGGGCTAAAGGTGGGTGAATGGGTTAGTAGAAAAGGGCGAAAATCGTAAAAAGCGTCGGTTTTCATAAAACACTTTGTTTTAGTGACTCTTTATTTTGAAGTATTTCTCCAAACAAGCTTTTTGTTTTAAGAGCTTTGTTTGTTTATTTCTAACTTCATCATCAATTTTTTTTTTTTAGTCACACGAAAACCGAGCTTGTTACTAAAATAAAGGGTAAAAATAAAAAGGGTTTTTGGTGGGTAAAAAGGTTTTAGGGTAAAGAAATGAAAGGTTTAGGCTCAAAGGGGTTAACTAGGGGGATTTTGGGTAGGTGGTAAAAAAAATGAAAAATAATGGTGTAGAAAGAAAAATGGTTAGTCCTAATGCCTCCATCATTTACTTACTTGGGTTTAAGTTGGTAAGGACCCGGAATGAATCGTCGTGGCAAGTTCTAGAGTCGTAAGAACCAAGCGGCTATTCATACAAGAAACGAAAAATGAGCATTTAGTCTAAAGATGTGTATTTGTATGCTCAATAAAGGCTCAAAACTCACTTTTTGTGGGAATGGGTTTTTCTATGTGATCAAGTATATATAATCAAATTTTAACTCAAGCTTGTCATGCCGTTTCGTAATTTTCGTATGTTGGTTCTTTTTATCACGACGCTATTGGTTGTAAACTTGTAAAAATATAACCTTATTAATCTTAGAATTCCCAACTTAAACTTTAGACAAGTAAAGAAAAATTGAAAATTTTGAAAAAAATTTGGGGTGATTAGCGGTTCCAATAGAGTTTTGTGTAAGGCTTGTTTTTAGGACTTGCAAAATTTCAAGAAGCATCCCCCCACACTTAAATTACACATTGTCCTCAATGTGTCCCAAAAATAAATTTTTAGGTTGATTAGATGTGTAATATGGTGTTAAAAGCTAAGATTTTATGTTACTAGCAGTCTGGACACGGCCCCGTGTCCGCTGGACACGACCCCGTGGTGAACTGTCAGTAACGAAAACTTACAGAAGGCGAACACGGGGGCGTGTTGGTTAGGCACGGCCCCGTGTCTGACAAAAATCTGCAGGACAGTAACCAAACAGCAGGTCTGGGAGGTGAGCACGGGGGCGTGTCGGCTGGACACGTCCCCGTGTGGACAGTCTGTAAGCCTGAAAAACAGGCTTCTTCCCCCGGTTTTTCCATCATGGCCCTATAAGTGCTAAGGCTTAGCACTCCAAACCTCGGTTTGTACCTGTTTCATCAATTAATACCACACCAAGCATCACAAACATCCTACATTACCATAGTTAATTGTCTCAAGCATAAAGAAAAGAAAAATAAAACGGAAAATAAAAGTAGTCAAGGAAAGTAAATTGTTCCACACTTGGCACGCAGGCCACAAACTGTTTGATAGATAAAGGGACTTAAACCTGTGGGCTCGCCGTCAACCCGCTCCTGCTCCTTCAAACCCCCTACTCCATGTCTTCATCGCTATCATCACCCCCATCCCCATGCCCTGCCATATACTCCTGGATGCTGCTGATATCGTCTTGTATATCGTTGATGTTGCGTTCAACAGCTCCAACCCGGTGGTATGTGTTGTTGGCGAGGTTGTAGGTGTTCCTGGTACACATGAGGTTTTCCTGCAAAAGATCATGTAAGCTTTGAAAGTTAGGAAAACCGCCTCCTTGTGAGGAGGATTGACCCGGATCACCATGGGGTTGATACTGGTAGTGGGGAGGTGGTGTATGAAGAACTAGGGCCTCCTGCGGGTTCCATGCATAGCCTTGTGTCCTTTGGAAGCTCACCGACCCGTCTTCCGCCTCATAAAGTAAGTTCATGGCTCGGCAAATGTGGTAGTCAACTCGTCCCGACCATGGGCTTCTTTCAAAGGACCTCGGAATTCGCGTGAAATGCTTGAAAAGATGGTACACCCACCCTCTGAAGAAGATAGGTGTTGGAGCGCGAGCAAGGCGGTTGAGATGCATGTTGCGTAACAGGAGATATGGAACATCGAGAGGCTTCTGGTTGTGGATACAGTGAAGGACAACCAAATCTTTCAACCCTACAACGCCACTACTGTCGTGACGTTGGTTAAGAGAGTAGGTGAGGAGCCTGTGAATGTAGCGATAGAGCGGATCCCTCAGTTTAGTACTCTTGGTGCTGCTAGGGTTGTAGATTCCTTCACCGATTTGAGCCCATGCGGCTTGACGTTCATTTTCATCCAAGTCTCGTAATCCCCCGGTATTTTCCTCGTTTCCCGATTCCTCTTCCCCGTACAGTCCCATTATAGCTCCAAACTGTGCCATAGAGATCAAGTACTTTGTCCCGCCACACCGAAATGCAACCCCTTCATTGTCGAACGGGTCACACCTTGAAGTGAAGGTGAAAGTACTGTAGAACTCCATGGTGCATTGATGCACCGACCGAAGCCGAGTGTTCAATGCAACTGCTAGTGGTCCCGTAATGATGTTGTTGAATCGGTCCAGCTGGTTTACCAAGGTTAACAGGTCTGTGCATGCTCGCCTGGGGTACTCCTCGGGTCTTGTTTGAAATATTTCGTATCTTGCCCTAGCATCGAGCTCATTTGCATTGAACCTTGTGAACTTTGCCATCTGAAAGAATACACCAAAAGTTAGCACGAAACAATGAGATTTTTAAAGAAACTGCAAACAGCGGGTTGGACACGGCCCCGTGTTCAGCGGGCACGACCCCGTGTCCAGACGTCTGTAACCCAAAAACTTCATTTTTCGTCCCGGTCCCGAAAATCTGAAAATTTTTGGCCAAGTATGTGCGGTTTCCCCCGAAAATGAAACCCTAAGTGTCGTTTTTCCCAAAACAACCCGTTTACCCTTCCAATTTCATCTTTTTCGGTTCAAAAACAAGGGTTTGAGGTTTTGGTGAGAAATCGGACAAATCTATCAACAATACAAGTGTATTTACTTTCCATAATACTAATCTAAACTAATACTAACAGATTACATCAAAAATTTGAAGTTCGATCCGGATGAACTTGAAGAACCCTAGATTTTTCCCCAAATTTTGATGTTTCTACTACATGCAAATAACTAATCTAACTACTAATGATGATAGAATCATACCTTGATGTTGTTAAACGTGGAAGTAACGTCGGAAATCTGCGGAAAATCGCCTTGAACCAGAGCGTTTTCGGCAAAACGGGGCGTGTAGAATGAGGTAAATGTTATGAAATGTGGGTTTTATCCCGTCAGTTGCGTCGACACGGCCCCGTGTCCAGCGGACACGGCCGCGTGCCGAGCAATTTTTTTTGTGCTCGTGTGTAGGCCCCTATTTTTCCGAAAAATGGTTAGAAGACTTACCGGTTTTTGATGTATACTCGCTTGTTCGTAACATGTCGGATATGATGTGGATGCTTTTCATTCGTCAACCGTTTGAAGCGAGATCTCCTCCTCTTCATCCTCAATGGATCTTCGATAGAGTTTTAGCCGTTGGCCATTGACTTTAAATGGTATACCATTTCGAGCTTTAATTTCTACTGCACCGTGAGGAAAAACATGGGTGACGGAAAAAGGTCCTGACCACCTAGATTTTAGTTTACCTGGAAATAATCGAAGTCGTGAATTAAACAACAGAACTTGATCTCCTACCCGAAATTCATTAGACTTAATATATTTATCATGTAAATTTTTCATTCTTTCCTTATAAATTTCGGAGTTAGAGTATGCGTAGTTCCTTAATTCATCTAATTCATTCATTTGACAGAATCGATTTTTACCTGCAGTTTCTAAGTCTAGGTTTACGTTTTTTATTGCCCAGTAGGCTCTGTGAGCTATTTCTACCGGCAAGTGACAACTTTTTCCATAGACGAGCTTATATGGGGTTGTGCCTATAGTGGTTTTATAAGCAGTTCGAAAAGCCCATAAAGCATCGTCTAATTTATCAACCCATTCCTTTTTATTTAAACCTACCGTTTTTTCAAGTATTCGTTTTAAACCTCGGTTAGTCACTTCGGCTTGCCCATTTGTTTGAGGGTGATATGCTGTTGAGACCCGGTGATAGACCCCATACCTTGTTAATATTTTTTCGAGTTGATGATTGCAAAAATGGGCACCTCTATCACTTATCAAAGCTTTTGGTGTTCCAAAACGAGAGAATAATTTTTTCAGAAATTTTACCACTACTCTTCCGTCGTTTGTTGGAAGAGCTTCGGCCTCTGCCCATTTAGACAAGTAATTGACTGCCACAAGTATATATTTGTTTCCTTTTGACGGTGGGAAAGGTCCCATAAAATCGAGTCCCCACACATCAAAAATTTCACAAACGAGAATGCCGTTTTGAGGCATTTCGTTTTTGGAAGAAATATTACCTGATCTTTGGCAAGCATCACATGCTTTTACAAGATCTTGTGCATCTTTGTAAATGGTTGGCCAATAAAATCCTGAATCAATACCTTTCGTGCGGTACTAGCGGCACCACGATGTCCTCCATATGGACCTTCATGACAATGACGGAGAATTCTTCGTGCTTCATTACTATGGACGCACCTTCGGATGAGTTGGTCGGCACCCATTTTGAAAAGATAAGGGTCTTCCCAAAAGTAATGTTTTACATCAGCAAAGAATTTCTTTCTTTGGTGATGCGGCCATCCTTTGGTGACTATACCGCTAGCTAGATAATTAGCGCAGTCGGCATACCATGGTTCTTGTCTATTCTCCATCATTTCCAAGGACTCTGTGGGAAATTTTTCATTGATCTGCTCGTCCCTGGTCGCCTCCAAAGCTGGGTCTTCTAGGCGTGAAAGATGATCTGCAGCAGTGTTTTCTGCTCCTCTTTTGTCTTTGATTTCAATGTCGAACTCTTGGAGGAGTAGAATCCATCTGATCAAACGGGGTTTTGCGTCTTGTTTCTTGAAGAGGTATCTGATAGCTGCATGATCTGTATAGACTACAGTTTTAGAAAGAACAAGGTAAGAACGGAATTTATCAAAAGCAAACACCACAGCTAGTAATTCTTTTTCTGTAGTTGTGTAATTTTCCTGTGCATCGTTAAGCGTTTTACTAGCATAATAAATTGGGTGGAAATGCTTCTCTTTTCGTTGTCCCAAGACTGCTCCAACAGCAAAGTCACTTGCATCACACATGATTTCGAAAGGAAATTTCCAATCGGGCGCTATCATGATAGGTGCATTGACTAGCATTTTCTTGAGGGTTAGAAATGCTTGATTGCATTCCTTGTCGAAGATGAAAGGTGCATCTTTTTCAAGTAATTTTGTTAGAGGTCTTGAAATTTTTGAAAAGTCCTTGATAAACCTTCTATAAAAGCCGGCATGCCCTAAGAAACTTCTGATTGTTCTAACGGAGGTTGGTGGAGGCAATCGAGAAATAGTTTCTATTTTTGCTCGATCAACTTCCATACCTTCGCTTGAGATTTTGTGACCGAGTACTATTCCCTCTGTTAACATGAAATGGCATTTTTCCCAGTTAAGGGCGAGGTTAGTTTCCTCACATCGGGATAGCATTCGTTCAAGGTTATCGAGGCATTGGTCATATGAGTCTCCAAAGATAGAAAAGTCGTCCATGAAGACTTCCATTGTCTTTTCTATCATATCATGGAAAATGGCTACCATACAACGTTGGAATGTTGCAGGTGCATTACATAGAGCGAATGGCATGCGTCGATAGGCAAAAGTTCCGTAGGGGCATGTGAAAGTTGTTTTCTCTTGGTCTTCAGGTGCTATCGGTATTTGAAAGTAACCTGAAAAACCATCCAAGAAACAATAAAATTTATGACCGGATAGTCGTTCTAACATTTGATCAATGAAGGGCAAAGGAAAGTGGTCTTTCCTTGTTGCTTCATTTAATCGTCTATAGTCTATACAAACTCTCCATCCTGTGACGGTTCTTGTTGGTATTAATTCATTTTTTTCATTAGTTATTACCGTCATACCTCCTTTCTTTGGGACTACTTGGACAGGACTCACCCATGGGCTATCGGAGATAGGATAGATTAGTCCGGCGTCAAGTAGCTTGATGACTTCATTTTTAACCACTTCATGTACATTGGGATTTACTCTTCGTTGTGGTTGAATTACTGTTTTGTAGTCACCATTCATTAGAATTTTGTGCGTGCACATGGAAGGACTTATTCCTTTAATATCTACAAGCTTCCAAGCGATCGCATTTTTGTGTTTTTTTAGAAGATTAACTAATTTCTCTTTTTCTACGCTACTTAATCTAGATGAAATAATTACAGGCAAATTACCATCTTTGTCTAGAAAAGCATATTCCAAACCTTTAGGAAGTTCTTTGAGCTCAATGGGTGGGTCTTTAGGAGACACCTTATTTTGTGGCTCATTTAGATCAAGAACCTTAAAGGTTTGTTCTATGGCGATCTCTTCTTCAACACAGTGGTCATCTTCTTCAATTGTATCGGGTGGCTCATCTTCATCTTCAATTAGGGATCATTATTGTCAAAAGGATATTTCATTGAATGCTCAAGATCTATGCTCCTTTTGAATGCCCCTAATTTAAGAGGTAGGTTGTTAAATTTCCGGTTTTTCAAAGCTTCATGAGTTTTCACAAAAGGTTTCCCTAAGACTAGAGGAGCGTCATCGAGGATGACAAAGTCGGTTGGAATAACCATTTGATTTGTTTGAACCAAGGCATCCTCAACCACACCGATTGATTTTATTACCTTTCGATCGGATAGAAAAATGGGTATTTGAAGTGGAGAAAAATCACTAATACTTAATTTTTCAAAAATATAGTTAGGCATTATGTTAACACAAAGATCTTTATCAATGGTGATATTACTAATAAAGGAATTTTGAAAGAAACATGGAATCGGTGTAATGTTAATTTCAAAAGGATCTTCTTTTATTAGCGAAGTTTGATCATTAGTTAACTTAACACTTACCATGTCTTCAATTTTAGCACTAGTGTTTAACTCTTTTAAAAACTTAGCATGAGGGGTTACTAAACAATGATTTTCGAAAGAAGGTGACAAGAGATTAATTTCTTTAAAATTAGACTCTTCTTGAATTTTAACATTATCGGCCTCACCTTTTTCGTTGTTTAACTCATGTGTCGGTTTTTCACTTTCTTGTTCTTCCATTTTTACATTTTCAACTATCTCTACGTTATTATTACAATTTAACTCTTCTCTTGCGCGGGACTAAACACACATATGGGCAAGTGCACCCATCGTGGACGTAGTATAGTGTTGGTAAGATACCGAGGTCGTCCAAGGACACAAGAGCTTTTAGTGACGGTTTATCCTCAACGTCTAATCAAATCAAAAAGTTAGAAAAGGTTTTTTAAACTAAGAAAATAAAAACTAACTAAATGCTGAAAAATAAAAATAAAATAAAAACAGATAGACAAGATGAATCACTTGGATCCGACTCGTGTATTAGTATAACCTTTGATTATTTTCGCACTTTTGCACTTGTTTAAGAGATTATCTTAGTTATTGTAGTAGGCCCCACTTTTGAAGGCGACGTTACCCTCAACCCAGTAGTTTGAGTCAGCAAGGATACAATCCTAAAGGGTTGGATTATTGGAAGATAATGAATTAAGTTATTAATGCAAATTATGGTAGGCCCCGCTTTTGGCGGTGACGTTACCCTCGGCTAAGTAGTCTGAGTCAGCAGGGATACAGTCCTAAATAGCCGGGTTATAGTATTAATAGTAGTTAACTTATGAGGGGGTCAAAGAGTTTGGATCCCCGCCATCCAATACCTATGGGTATTGAAGGAGATCCTACTAAATTTGACCCAGGTCCCTTGCAGGACCTCTAAACGCTAAACAAGGGCAAGACCCTTACCAAACCGTTCCCTTAACCCCCGACCAGGTAGCCAACATACCTCCATATAGACCGTGGAGATATGAATGGTGAAAATCTTTTATTTTATATAGACTGTAAAATAATGCCAAAACACCACGGACAAACGATAAGGAAAGATCACCTTCAACATAAGCAACGAGTTATTAAAGTCATTAATACAAAACCAAATAAAAAGTGTAAAAGATTAAAAATATAAAGTATTATACTAAACACTTGTCTTCACCAAATGATGTAAGAGACTTAGGCAAACATGGCCTTGATTGTCAAGAACTCTTACGATCAATCTTGGATCCGGAGACGACTCACACACTCTATGATGGACAATGGATGATGGTGGTGGATGATGGTGTTGTGATGGTGGTGGATGATGGTGTTGTGATGGTGGTGGGTGGTGGATGAAGTGTGAGAGAGGTGGTGTGCCAAGGGATGAGTTGCAATGAAACCAATCACTCCTATTTATAGGTTGAACAGAAGGCTGGGCACTGCCCCGTGTCCGCTGGACACGCCCCCGTGCCTATCTGACACACTCTCTCTTCATTAATTGTAATTCGCAATTACAATTAATGCGGCTGCTGTACTTTCGCCACGCCCCCGTGTTCACTGGACACGGCCCCGTGGTGGGCAATAGAAGCTTCTATAGGTTTGTCTTTTCTGCTGCTTCTTGGGCACGGCCCCGTGCTGGCTGAGCACGGGGCGTGTTCAGTCTTCTGCCTTCTCTATTTTGCTTGGGAGGATACCGTTGAGGGGTCGGGCAGTCCACTTATGTTCCTTTTCTTGTATTTATGTTAGATTTAGCTGTCTTTTTGCTTCTTTTGTGAATTTGAGCTCATTTCATCCTGAAAATACAAAAGGAAGACAAAAACACTCTTTTTCCAACATTAGTACTTAAAAAGGGTTAGTTTTATGCCTTATTTGATGTAATTTATATGTTGCATTTTACACACATCAAGCACCTTCTGGCATCTTGTTACTTCTGTTATACGTTAGCAATGGGCTTACGCCTTGATCCAGCTCTACTGAACTAATAAGATGCGATTATACTTAACTAACTTCTCAGTGCCGACCACAAATCAAATACAACTTAAATCCCAACTAGAAACAAATGTGAATGCAAACCTTAGCTTGCGTATGATCCCGGAACATCTAAATGGAAAATTACCAGTCTTCAAGAGCGTCTATTGTATTTAGGACTTGAATTGCCTCTAACACCAATTTAAATGCTCAAAACCCAATTTCACAACTAAAGAAAAACACGAATATGAAATAACTCTCCATTTTTATTATAATCGGGAGAATAACTCAAAACTCATTTACTATTCCTATGCTGACCACAACTCGGCATGTGTGTATTTATATGGATACTAGGTTAGAACCTCGTGTAATACACGAGTTAAATAAATGTAATTTTATATATCAAATAATAAAATATATATTTTTGAAACCTCGTTTATTACACGGGTTGAATAAATGTAATTTTACATACCAAATAAAAAAATATGTCTTTAAAAATCTCATTTATTACATGGGTTGAATAAATGTAATTTTATATATTAAACTAGGTTAAAACCCCGTGTATTACACGGGTTGCATAAATATAATTTTATATAATAAATAATAATAAAAAGATATATCTTAAAAAGAACTCGTATACTGCGCGTGTTGAAAAAATATAATGTCATATGTTAATAAAAACAGTCATCAAGATTTATCTTTTAAAAAGAGTAAACTTCTACTTTGCTCCCTGTGATTTGGTCGTTTTAACGGTTTTGCCCCAATCATTTAAAAATAGTCATTTTCCTCCTATAGTTTGCTATGTTTTTTTTTCATTTTGCTCCCTGACATTAACTCCATCTAAATGTTTGTTAGCTGGATGGGTATTTAGGTAACTTCAAATATAAAACTAAGGGTTTTTTAATAAAATTACAAACCAAGATTATATTATTATATATATAATATAAGAATAACAAAACCATGCACTATCTTTCTCTTTCTAAGCCCTCTCTCTTCTCTTCTCTCTCTACACACACACTCTCTCTCTTTCTACATTCTCCCTCTTCTCCACCACCACCAACAACCGCCCCCACCCGACCACCACCTTGCACCGGCTCCATCGGACCACCACCACAACCCCTACCCGACCATCAACACCTTGCCACCACCTCCCCACCACCACCAAACAACCAACCGTCACCACCTCACCACCTCAAATCGATGGTCGTCGTCCTCTACAACCCACCTGCCACCATCACACCGCCCAAACCACCTATTTTGAAAAATCATCCCCTCATCATCATTCCTAGATCTCAGATCCAAACAGTCACCACCATCAGACACCCCCTACACACCTGTTATGCTCAGATGCAAATGGCGATTCAAGCACCACCAACATACCTTGCTCAGATCTTCGGCTTTAATGATTGTGATGATTTTGAAGGTGAAGTGGTGATTGGTTTCAGCTTTCTGTTTTATGAAGATCGGTTTTGGGGAAAAAGAGATAGATTTGGGTGAATTTGGGTATTTTTTTGTTGGATTTTGTGGTTCAAGGTTCTGGGTATCTTTTGGTTTGATTTTGAGGTTCAAATATTGGGGTTATTGTTCTTTGAGGGTGAACACTGAATAATTTTGAAGTAATGGCTAAGAACATCAAATTGGATTTAAGTTTAGCAAATTTGGGGCGTAATTTAAGTTTAGCAGATTCGAACAGATTTGGGGGTATTTTTTATGAGATAACGGTGGTGGCGGCTGGATGGTGATGGTGGTGGTGGCAGTGCTCGGCAGGTGGTGGTGGAGAGAGATGAGTTTTAATTATGTAGAGAGAGATAGGTTTTGTATTTTTTTAATTCAGTATCAATAAATAAAAAGACAAAACATATTTAATTAATTAATAATAAATAATTTAGTACTTATATATATAATTACCAAAATACCATTCCTTTAAGTGTATGATTTAACTGAGCTGAATGGAAAAAACACAGCAAACTATTGGAGGAAAATGACTATTTTTAAATGATTGAGGCAAAATCGTTAAAACGACCAAACCACGAGGAGCAAAACAAGATTTTCATTTATTAGTATAGAAATATATGATTTTTAAAATTTTCAAGATTTTAACTAAAAAATCAACAAAATAAAAGGTGCTTTTAAAGAAAATAACGAATCTCAATTTAAAATTTGAAAACAATAAATAATTTTAAATTAAAGAGATAATAAAATTAAATCAACTTATATTTTAAAATAAAAAATAAGAAAACTGAAGTTTTCCAAATGCTAAAAGATAAGTCACGATCTCAAATAAATAAATTAATTCGATATGGTGAAACATAAAACTGATATTTTAAAATTTAATAAATACATATATAACTTTTATTTAAATTAAATAAATACATATATTAAATAATAGATTTAGGCGAGGACTCACCGTATAATGATATGTGCCCTCAATTGAGTTTCTTTTATTATATAGTATAGATACTAAAAAGTTATATCTTTAAGAACTCTGTGTATTGTACCGGTTGAGTAAATTTTATTTTATATAGAGTAAACTGCCATTTTGGTCCCTGTGGTTTGGCCAGTTTTGCCACTTTAGTCCAAATCTCAAACTTATTACATCCAGGGCCCTGTGGTTTGCATTTTGTTGCCATTTTAGTCCAAAATCCAAAATACCCCCTTTTTGACTGTTGAGAGCTGCCTATTTTGTCCTTTAGTGCAGGGGTATTTTGGTCATTTATGTTTTATTATAAACTGATCATCATCATCATCATCCCCAAAAATAATCAGCTCTCTCTCTATCTTCTCTCTTCTCTCTCTCTCTATATAGCACCACCACCACCACCACCACCACCGCCACCTCCTCCCTCTCTCTCTCTCTAGCACCACCACCACCACCGCCATAACCTCCTTCCACAACCACCTGTTTCCACCATCACCACCCATTCAACAAGCACCCCAGTCCGGCGGCACAACCAAACCCCCTATTTTCGATTAACGAATCCGTGACAACCGCTTTCACAAACACGAAACCTTCGTGTTTGTGTAACCCTAGTTCTCCAAATTCACCCCCAAAAACCACAATTTTTTCAGTTCTCCAATTCCAAACCCTAAATTCTCACCAGATTCTGAATATTCCAGTTTAATATCAATCATACAACCACAATTGTTTCTCTCTCTCACTAACTAATAATCACAAAAATGATTACATGTACATTAAAACCAGCGTTTAGATTCAAATAATCCAATCTAAACAGATCCAAAATGCAAGGAAATCAAGAAATCCAAAAATGATTACCTACCTGAACTTCACACCGATCCTCACCTGTGAACAACCAACCTGCAATCACAATACTCTGACAACCACCTACGACCACCGTAAAACCTCAATCATCTCCGACCACCTTCATCGTCCACCTGCAAGTTTTCACTCTGTCACCACCACAAACACCACCGTTCAGATTTTACCCAAAAAAAAAACACCACCGTTCAGATCTGAAACATAAATCGTATGTGCTCAGAGTGTGTGTTCAACAAGTCAATCGTTATTTACAGATCTGATACAACAAATCATATGATTTGTTTTCAGATCTGCGATGTGCTCATCAACATCTGCATATCAAGATATGTTATTTTCATCTTTTTTTGCTAGAGAGAGAGAGAGAGAAGAGAGAGAGAGAGAGAGAGCTGATGTGACCAAATAAACGGAGAAAGAGAGGAGAGCGACGGGGTGAGAGGAGAGAGACGGGGTCAGCGGCGGCGATGACGGTGGTGTTCTGACAGTGGTGGTGGTGTTTGACGACGGCAGTGGCGGTGATGGTGGTGCTTGGAGAGAGAAAGAAAGAAAGAGAGAGTGATGGTGGTGTTGTTGTTGATGATGATGATGAACATCTGCATATCAAGATGAGATGCAGATTTTTTAATGTGTTGAATAATCTGGACTAATGTATTAAATGAAAAGATAAATGACCAAAATACCCCTGCACTAAAGGACAAAATAGGCAGCTCTCAACAGTCAAAAAGGGGTTTTTTTGGATTTTGGACTAAAATGGCAACAAAATGCAAACCACAGGGCCCTGGATGTAATAAGTTTGAGATTTGGACTAAAGTGGCAAAACTGGCCAAACCACAGGGACCAAAATGGCAGTTTACTCTTTTATATATTAATAATGAAAAAAGTTACATTTTTAAGAAGCTCATGTATTGTATGGGTTGAGCACTTATAATTTTATATACCAATCAATAAAAAGTTATATCTTATTATATCTTTATAAATCCTGTGTATTATAAAACTTTTAGACTAAACTGACAAAATAGCTCAAACCACAAGGACTAAAATGACATTTAACTCCTCACATTATATTAATTCTTATTTAGTGTACGTCAATTTTGTTAATGTCAAGATAAATAATTTTGAAATCTAATAAATATTTCAAAAGATTATATTATCTCCTATATGAATTGTTTAAATTTAATTTTATAATTATCTTTTAATTAATATTAATTATCTATAATTAAGTAGGAGATAAAGATGAGAAAACTAAAAAATAGATGTCTCCAATGAATGACATGTGTCCCAAAGTTGGTTTCTTTTATTATATAGTATAGATTTAGAAAAATAATCTTATAGAGAATACTAGAAATCTCTATATTACATATATGCAATATATCATATATGTTCTATATGGTATATATGCCGTATATGCAATAATCATATATATATATATATATATATATATATATATATATATATATATATATATATATATATATATATATATATATATATATATATAGGGAGCCGCTAAAACAAGAACCACTCTCAGTTGTAAGAACTGCGAGAACCACTTTTAACCAACCAGAATATGCCAACAGAAAGGGTATATTGGTCATTTACCCAAAACATCAAATCCCCTTATCTCTGTTCATTTAAAGTACATTCTCTCTCCTCTTTCATTATTTGTCAGTTATCATCTTCATTTCTTTCCATTTTCTCTCATTTCTCCCTCTCTTTGAATCTGGTTTCGAATGATTCTGCAGTTGGAAAAACCCAAATCAAAATCAAAACAACCACCACACACCCTCATCTCCGGCCCCCTCCCCCCACCACACACCGCTGTTCACCGCCACCCAACCGTTCACCACCCAAACACCGCCCAATTCTGGATTTCATGAAGATTTGCGTGGGTAACAGTCCCAAAACCACCGCCCAAAGCTCCAATTTGGGGTATTGAGCTCCGATTTGGAGTTTAGGGTTAGATGGTGGTGGTTTGACGGTGAACTATGGGACATGTGTTATTATCTCCGGCGGTTGGTTTTGACGTTGATGACCTGTGTTGTTATCTCTGGCGGTGGTGGAGTACCGATGTCGGTGGTGGTGGGTGCTTGATGGCGGTGGTGGAGTGCCGATGTCGGAAGGCGGTGGTGGTTTGTGGGGAGACCGGTGGGTTTGGTAAGTGTTTTTGTTGATGGTTTGTTTTACGATGATGTTCATGGTTTGTTTTTGATGTTCTGTTTTTGAATCTGGGTTTGAATCTGGTGGGTTTTGTCTTTGTGGGTTTGAATCTTGTGGGTTTGATTCCGTTGAATCTTTTTGAATCTTGTGCGTTTGAATCTGTTGACTCTGGGTTTGAATGATGTTCATGTTCCTTTTGCTCGGTTTTTGTTTGAATGATGTTCATGTTCATGTGTTTGTTTGAATGATGTTCACGTTCCTTCTGTGGGTTTTAATTTGATCGATGGTGGTTTGTGAATATTTTGAATGTTTGAACAGGTACCCTTTTTGCTGGGTTTTGTTTGAATGATGTTCATGTCTCATTCTCGGTTGAATATGGTGCCTTATTTGAATCGACGGTGATGATGGAAAAAAAACTGACGATGGCGCGACAAGGATGGTGGAGGGTAGGTTTTTGAACCTGCAACCCCATTTTGCAGCCTCTGATTATCGGAAAATCTGAGCCAAAACTTCGTTTTTTTTCAAGAATCCACTCGTTCTTTTAATTTTTGTTTGTTGGGGGTTTTTTTTAGGCGTCGATGATGATAGCTAACTATCTGAGATACCTCCCGAGGGTAGGTTTTTTTTTGGGTGCGTTAGTTTTTGCGTAAAAACGTTTTTGTAAAAAAAAAAAGTTAAACCGTAAACTTTTTAACGTAAAAACGTAAAAAGTTTTTACGTAAAGCGTAAAAAGTTTTCCGTGAAACGTTAAAAGTTTTTAGGTAAATCGCAAAACGTAAAATTTTTTAGTAAAACATAAAAAACGTTAACGTAAAAAACCGGCGCGTAAAACGTAAAAAAACGGTAACGTAAAAAACCGGGGCGTTAAACGCAAAAAACCGGCGCGTAAAACGTAAAAAAACGGTAACGTAAAAAACCGGGGCGTTAATCGCAAAAAACCGGCGCGTAAAACGTAAATAACGTTAACGTAAAAAATCGGCGCGTAAAACGTAAAAAAACATTAACGTAAAAAACCGGCGCGTATAACGTAAAAAAACGTTGACGTAAAAAACCGGGACGTAAAAAGCAAAAATCCGGCGCGTAAAACGTAAATAACGTTAACGTAAAAAACCGGCGCGTAAAACGTAAAAAAAAGTTAACGTAAAAAACCGTAGCGTAAAACGCAAAAAAACGTTGACGTAAAAAACCGGGACGTACAACGCAAAAAACCGGCGCGTAAAACGTAAATAACGTTAACGTAAAAAACCGGGACGTAAAACGCAAAAAACCGGCGCGTAAAACGTAAATAACGTTAACGTAAAAAACCGGGGCATAAAACGTAAAAACGGTGCGTTGAAAAAACAAAGCGTGAAAAAGACGGGCGAAAAAACGGCGCGTCAAAAAACGAGGCGTGAAAAGGCAGGGCGTAAAAATCTTAAAAATTAAAAAATTATAATAAAAATTTGATTTCAAAAAATTGTTTTACAAAAAAAAATCTGTTTATAAATAAATAATAATTAAGTCAAAAAACTAATTAATGAATAGGACAAAAAAGGTACTTTAAAACTAATATATATAAAAAGACAAAATAGAGTGATTTTACTTAAATACCCTTTTTGATTATAATATTAAAGACATAATAAGACAAAAAGCTTTTAATATTAATATTTACTACTTTTAATCACATCCATCCATCTAGTTGATCTAAGGGCCAGAAAGTGGTTCCCATGGTTCTTACAACTAGAGGTGGTTTTCATTTTAGCGATCCCCTATATATATATATATATATATAGTGGAGGGTTCAAATGAGAACAAATTTTTTGTAAGAATAAAAAAGAACAAATTTCAACCAATAAGAATGCTTCATTTTAATTCATTTAATTTTGTATTTAATATGGGTGTAAGGGTATATTAGTAAAATTATATAGATCATTAATTTTTAGTCTTTCTTTTTAATAGCTAACTAAATTAAATTTGTAACTTATTTTCAAAAAAAAATATATTTTTTCAAAGAAGAAAAATTTAATTTAAAGTGTAGGATAAATTATGTGGTGTGTAGGATGAATTACGAGTTGTGTAGGATAAATTTCAGTATGTGTAGGATAAATTTCAAAAACGTGTAGGATAAATTTTGATGTGTCTTGACAAAAATTTTAGTGTGAAGGATGATAGTCTTTATGACTAATTAATTAGTAAAAAATAATAATAAATGAGATGAAAGAAAAACTATTTAATATTTTACAATTGTACCCTTTGTTCTTTCTCTTCTCAATTTTATTTTTCTTCTCAAATGAACCTCCCCCTAAATATATATATATATATATATATATACATAGGGGAATGTTCTATGCAGAACACTAAACATTGCGAGAACACGCAGAACAAAATGAATCACTTATTTTTTCAATCCTAAAAAGCTAAAAAGTAAATGAAAATGTTATAAATATAAGATTTATTGTTTCTCACACTAGAATTTAAAACAAAATATGAAACATATTCAGTTTTTAAATAACCTACACACATGTAGGTTTTGTGTAGGCTAAATTACCTACATGTATGTAGACTATGTGTAGGGAAAAATATACGATTTTTAAATGTATATATAATACACATATGAATGTAAGCAACATAAAATTTGAAAAATATGAATTTTAAATCCCAAAATTTATTGATTTAGAGTTGTTCTTTTTGTTCTCGCAATAATTAGTGTTTTCTAATGATCCTTATCCTATATATATATATATATATATATATATAGTGGAGAGTTCAAATGAGAAGAATTTTTTTGTAAGAAGAAAAAAGAAGAAGTTTCAACCAATAATAATGCTTCATTTTACTTCATTTAATATTTGCATTTAATTTTAATATAAGGGTATATTGATAAACTTACATAAATCATTAATTTGAAGTCTTCCCCTTTAATAACTAACTAAATTAAATTTTTAACTCCTTTTCAAAATATATATAGTTTTTCCAAATTAAAAAAACAACTTAATTTAAAGTGTAGAATAAATTCTTAGTTGTGTAGGATAAATTACGATTTGTGTAAGATATATTTCGAGGTGTGTAGGATAAATTTCGACTGTGTAGGATAAATTCTATAATGTGTAGGGTATATGTAGGGAAGTTTTGATATGTGTAGGTTTTGTAGATTATATGTAGGATAATTAATGATTAGTTAACTAATTAATTAAAGAGAGAAAAATTAATGATATGAGTTATAAATGAAATAGTATTTTACTAATATGTGTTTTCTTCTTTTTATTCTCACATTAAATTTCTTCTCAAATGAACCTTCCCATATATATATGTAATATTTTATATTGCATAAAAGCAATATGCGAGAAATAATGTGAACACAACAAAATAAACGCATTACACCACCACCAAAAACCTAAAGAAAACTAACCCCCCCCCCCCCCCGCGACCCATGCTAAATGCTAAAACTAAACCATAAAGCTAAACCCCTCAAAAACCTAAAAAATCTAAAATACACACAATTTTTTTTAATATTTTTTTTTTATAAAAAAACGCTACTTTTCGTCATCAATTTTTTTTTAATTTTTTTATGACGATAACTAGCGATATTTTTTTTATAAAAAATATTAAAAAGAAATTGTGTATTTTTTAGATATTTTTAGGTGTTTTTGGTTGTGTTCACATTGTTCTCGCGGTTCTCGTAATAAAGTGTGGTTTCTAATGGATCTTTCTCCTATATAGGGCTCGGTTCAAATGAGAACCACCACGAGTTGTGAGAACCGTGAGCACTCCTTCATCCCGCGCGAGTTGGACCAAAATTTTTTTTGCACAAATGTAGATGAAATTATTATAAACACACCTGTAAAAAATAAAAAAAATGTCGAGTCGGTAGTTTTGACTGGTGCAAGTTTTTTTACGCGCTAGTGTACTACGAAGATAAATATTCTTTTTACGCCTCATGTAAATGTATATGCGGCATTTTTTTTAATTTTTTTTTTGATGAAACAAGTGATTTTTTATGACTTTTGAGAAGAAACAAAATTGGAAAAACCTTTTGGATGGCATAGTTCTCATGGTTCTCACAACTGAAGGTGATTCTCATTTTAACTTATCCCTATATATATAATACCTTGCTAGGTAAAAGATCAAATACAAATAAAGTTAACGTACAAAACGTACGAACTGAAGGAAAAGAAAAAAAAACGCAGTGGCATTTTCGTAATTGTCAGTAACTATCAAACTTACTCTACAAATGATCATGTAGAGTAATTTTGATCTTTTGTAGAGTAATTTTTTTCTTGTAGAGTAATTATCAAAATTACTCTACAAGTGTATCAAATTTACTTTGCATCAAAATTACTTTACAAGTGAATCAAATTTGCCATGCAAGTTTATCAAATAACATATAATTCAAAATTACTATACAAATGATCCTGTAGAGGGGGGGGGGGGGGGGTTGGGGTAGGCTTTATTTTTTTTTTGGAGGGGGGGGGGTTAGTGTAATTTTGATAATTACCCTAAAAGATCAAAATTACTCTACAAGAACATTTTGCAAAATTACTATACAAGATCAAAATTACTCTACAGTATCGTTTGTAGAGTAATTTTGATAATTACCCTATAAGCAGATAATTACAAAAATACCACCTTATACTTTTTGTTTTTTCATGCTATTCGTACGTTTAGTACGTTAACTAGTAAATTTCCCCTACCTTGCTAATCCTAACTTGGTTAACAGTTAATTAATTAAACCCATTAGCCCCTTAGGTTTAGGCCCCACTACCGTCACCACTTGGGCCGATCCATTAGCTCGGACCGATGGAAATTACACCAACAACAAGTGGATTACATTAAAGTAATTAGTACCATTATCCATGTTGTAACATAGTGTTATAACACGACTTTGTATATAAGTTTGGATTATTAAAATACAAAATATGTTCATCCTGCAATGCACTACGAGACATGAGATGTAGGAAGTTATATATTATCACGAGGATTGTGGTGTCTTTCATTATCTTCTCGGCCAACATCAAAACCAAACAGTCTCGTGATGACAGACCTAGTCATGGGCCCTAAAACAATAGGATTTCATTGATCCTTTAGTTAGAATTATGCTTTCTTAGCTCTTTCTCTAAAGACCTTTAATACATTTAAGAATCATTAACACCACTATAAAGCAGAATTTGGATATTCATTTACACTTACTCGACAAGATTGATAAGTAGCACATGTTACCCAGGGCTCTAAGTACTAGGCCACGATAGTAATGTGCAACCACAAGTATTTTGGTCCACGATAGTAATGTGCAACCACAAGTATTTTGGTCCACGATGGTAATGTATGACCACATTAACGGATGTGACAAGTAAGATAGAAACACAAATGTCGGCCTACATAAAGTGCAGGTCAACATTAAGATCTTGAAACCAAAGAATGTCATGGTAATTGTTAGGGGTGGATTTTCTAAACCTAAGGATCACGGATCCTCAATTGCAGCCAGGATCACGAATCCTCAATTCTGTTTGAATTAAGGATCCTCAGAAGACGTTGCAGATTTAAGGATCCAGGATCCTCATTGTTATCCTAACACTAACGATTGTTTCCGTTACATCTAAGCTTGTTTTGCAGGAAGGAACGAGTGGGACTTGGTCTTGCCGATATTCTTGGGGAATATGCTCTCAATATTCTGCACGTGCATAGCTTAATGATTGTTTTAGAAGTCGTGGGTAGCTTGCACATTTAGCGGATAGTTTGTTATTTAGATTATTTCTATTTTTAAAGGGGGATAACAGCTTGAATTAGAACATATAGCAAACACACACACTCTTGACAGCTCTCTGCAACTCGTTGGCGATTTCGTACACTTTGCACACTAGTGATCCTTGTAACAAGCTTGTTATCATCCCGAGTTATAACGATCATTTGTTTAATTATAGTTGGTGATTGGTAGTTTCCACCACCCGAGGTTTTTTATGCCGGAGATCAACTCTTGATCAAGGGCTTTTTCCTCGTATAAATCCTTGTGTCACTTGTTCATTTCATTTACAAGTTGTTCATACATTTGCTATTCAAATCAAGCATCACACCTCACAAAAATAAGATTTGGTTACATTATTCTAGTCTGATTTTTGACCAAAACAGTTTGGCGCCCACCGTGGGATAATTAGTGCTTCATTTCTGAGAAATTTTAGTCGTTGTGATCATTTCGGTTCAACCAGATGGCTTCTTCAGCAAAGAACACTTCAAGTTCCATGCCGGTAATCACTTCTTCACAGGGCGTTCCACCTTTGCTTCCACCACCTTTTGGATCTCAAAAGAATGCTGAGAATCCTGCGAAGAAATGGACCCCCGTTTTCTCAAAACCACCAACTTATGCTGTTTCTTCTAGCCCTACTAACAGTGATCTTTTTACTTTGATTTTGCAGATGAGGGATCACATACAACAGCAGGACAAAACCAACGAAAGGATCCTATGGGAGATTGGTAACATCAAGAAACAGAAGAGATCAGTGGAGGATCACTCTCCATTGGTGCCTAGATCGCTGAATTTCGACACTCCGGTCATAACTTCCCAGCATTCTGCAGCTCCAGATGTCCAATACTAGGGTGGATCAACAGGAATGCATTCTGGATCGTCAGCAATGACTCAGGCTCCAGGATCCTACTTTCAACCTTCAGGATCCTCTTTTCAGCCTCAAGGATCCTTCTTCCAGCATCAGGGATCCTTTGCTAGTTCTGGAGAGTACATGGGGACGCAGGCGATTCAAGGATCCTCCTCTCAGGTTCAAGGATCCTCATCTCAGGTTCAGGGATCCTCTTAGGTTCAAGGATCCTCCTTTCAGGTTCAAGGATCATCGTCTTAGGTTTTCGGATCCATGGATTATCCTCCAAGACCCCCAGTCACAGCACATCAAGGATCCAATATCTTTCAGGATCAAGGATTCTTAAGGAGTGTACAACCCGGAAGTTCAGATGTTCATCTAGGGGACTTCATCCCAATGCAGACTATTGCTTCCTCTGGTCCATCGATTATACTAGAATCCCGCCAATATGGATTCACATCTGGAATCCCAAGCTTGAATCCTTCAGGAGGTAACACTTTGAATAATTTTTTATAATGCTAACCATGGCTCAGTGCAGGATACAGGTATCAACCAAGCTATGGCTAGGGAATTACAGAAATTGAAGGATATGATATCCAGTATACCAAGAGTGGTTAAACCCATTCCTGAAATCCCAGATGGAAGCCACAAGATATCCCGTTTTGCACCACCTCTTTGAGATGCAGAAATTCCAAAAAGATTTTAGATACCAACCATGAAGCTATATGATGGTTCAACGGATCCGGAAGAGCATGTAGCTCAATACAGAGAAAGGATGAAGATCAATCCAATTCCTGAGAGGTTAAAAGAAGCATGTCTATGCAAGGGTTTCGGATCCACATTGACAGGATCAGCTCTTAAATGGCTGCTAAGTCTTCCCCCTTACTCCATTACTTCATTTGCTAATCTAGTTAATCTGTTTAATAGTCAATTCTCATGTAGCAGAAAATTTGAATGATTAACTAGTGACTATATAGGGTAACACAAGGTCAAAATGAATCACTTAGAGATTATATCACTAAGTTTAGTAAAGAATCCTTGGATATTCCTAATTTGTATATTGCTACGGCTGTAGAAGCCTTCAAAATGGCTTTACTTAGGGATTCATTGTTCTATGATGATCTTGTCATGACCCCTTGCAGGAATCTTGATGAAGTGAGAACCAGGGCCCTTAGATTCATCCGATTAGAGGATGATAAAAGGATCCAAGAAAGGGTGGTAGGATCCTCGAAGCAGGAAAAGCAAGGATCCTACTTCAGGAACAACAAGTCCAAGTCTTACAACAAGTCTGATAACCAGAATGTGCATGAAGTAGACTAGGAAGAGGACGATGAGGATTATCCTCCAATTTCTGAATATTGTTTTTCTGTTGATAACAATGAACTAATCCTTGCAATGCAGAACCTAGGTGAAAAGGCAAGATGGCCCAGAAAAAGTGATAAGCCAGCTGCAACAAAAGACAGATCCAAATGGTGTGCATATCATGAAGATTTTGGTCATCTCACTGAAGAATGTATTGCACTGAAAAAAGAGATTGGTTACTTGTTGAGCAAAGGGCACTTGAAGGAGCTATTGGGAAGAAAAAAGTCAAGGATCCAGGATCCTGAAAAAGTTCCAGAAAGAGCTCCTGCTCCTCCTGCTGATGCACAAATTATTAACTTCATATCCGGAGGATCAGACATATGTGGTACTTCCTTTTCAGCAGCCAAAAAACATGCTAAGGAAACCAAGATGGATAATGGGGATAGACCCATCCGAACCTCTACTGTCACACAAGAGAAAGTTATAACTTTTGATGAGGATGATTGTGTTGATGTTCAGGATCCTCATCATGATGGTCTTGTTATCACCTTGTTTATATCTAACCATTTTGTTCGCAAGATCTTGATAGATGGAGGAAGCTCAGTAAACATCATTCATCTTGATGTTCTCAAGAAGATGAACATCCCTGAATCGGATATTGTCCCAAGATCCTCAGTTCTTGTGGGATTCAGTGGAGAAACCAAGAACACATTGGGGGACATTAAACTTCCCATTTACATAGAGGGACTTCATTCTAATAAAAAATTTTGTGTTATAGATTGCTTATCCTGTTGTAATGTTATCCTTGGCAGGCCATGGATACATGACATGAAGGCAGTCCCATCTACATATCATCAATGTGTAAAGCTTCCTAGTCCATGTGGTGTGGTGAAGATTGAGAGTGATCAACAAGAAGCCAAGAATTGCTACACATCATCAATGAAACCATCCTCAAGACCCAGGGAGCAATAGCAACTAAAGCATCCTCCAAGAGATGTCCTGGAGGCAAGAGAACATGATGTGAAAGATATCCTTATGGATCCTCAGGATCCTGAATCCAAGATCTTCATAGGATCAGGGATCCTCAACAACATTGAACAGGATCTAATATCCTTCCTAAGGAAGAGAAAAACTACCTTCGCCTGGAAGCATGAAGACATGACAGGTATCTCTAAAGATATAATTACTCATAAACTTGGCATTGACAGGTCATTTAAACCCATACATCAAAAGAGGAGGAAATTCGCACCTGAGAGAAATGCCATTATCCAGGAGGAGGTAGATAAACTGCTCAGAGCAGGTATGATAAGAGAGGTAAAGTATCCAAGGTGGTTAGCCAATGTGGTTGTTGTTCAAAAGAAAAATGGAAAGTGGAGGGTATGTGTCGATTTCACTGATTTAAACAAGGCATGTCCCAAGGATCCTTTCCCATTACCCCACATTGACTCCATGGTGGATGCTACCGCGGGTCATGAGTTGTTGAATTTTATGGATGCTTCATCTGGATTTCAGCAAATTCAGATGGAACCATCTGATCAAGAGGATACAGCCTTTATGACCCCAACTGGTATATATTGTTATATCGCTATGCCATTTGGACTAAGAAATGCAGGTGCTACTTATCAAAGGCTAGTCAATATGATGTTTAAGGAACAAATTGGACACACTATGGAAGTCTATGTAGATGACATGGTGGTTAAGACCAAGAAAGCTGAGGATCACCTTAGAGACTTGGAGGAAGCATTCGATATCCTTGATAAATTTAATATGAAATTAAATCCTTCCAAGTGTCACTTTGGTGTTAAAGCAGGCAAATTCCTAGTTATATGGTAACAAATAGAGGCATTGAGGCAAGTCTAGAGCAAATCAAGGCAATTGTGAACATAAAATCTCCTGCCAATGCGAAGGATGTGCAAAGATTGACAGGGAGGATCGCAGCCTTGAACAGGTTCATATCTAAGTCATCAGAAAAGTGCAAGGAATTCTATAACATTTTGAGAAAGAACAAGAAATTTGAATGGACTGAAAAGCACGAAAATGCTCTCAAAGCCCTTAAGGATTACCTATCCTCAGCTCCTGCCTTAATGAAACCAGAAAAAGGGGATATATTATCCTTATATTTGGCAGTCTCTTCCAAAGCAGTAAGTGCAGTCCTTGTTAAGGATCACGAAGGTACACAACATCCTGTCTATTATGTAAGTAACAGTTTTCTTGATGCTGAATCCAGGTATACACATTTATAAAAACTTATCCTTGCTTTGATTATGGCATCTACAAAACTAAGACATTATTTTGAAACTCATGCCATTATTGGTAGAACTAACTTTCCAATTAAGAATGTTCTCAGGAAACCTGGAATGTCAGGAAGGATTGCCAAATGGGCAGTAAAGCTCAGTGCTTATGATATAAGATATGAGCCTAGAACTGCCATTAAATCCCAAGCCTTAGCTGACTTTGTGGCAGATTTCAGTAGTGACTTGCAAAGGGAAGCTGAGTTAGAAGTCCAACAGCTTGAAGAGACTAAGGATCCTTGGATACTCTTCACAGGTGGAGCCTCTAACATCAAGGGAACTGGACTTGGAATACTACTAAAATCGCCACAGGGGGACATAATACCCCACTCCATAGCTTGTGAGTTTCAAACTACTAACAATGAGGCTGAGTATAAAGCCTTGATAACTGGTTTGCAAATTGCCAAGCATGTGAGGATCAGGTATCTTGAGGTACATGTAGATTCATTGTTAATTACTAATCACTTTAATGGATCCTATGTTGTTAAAGGTGAAAAGCTAATCAAATATTTAGAGATAGTCAAAGAATTGGCACTCTCTTTTGTTTCCTTTAGTTTGACACAGGTACCCAGAGAGGAAAATGCAGAAGCTGATGCACTGGCCAACCTTGGATCATCCTTGAAGATTCCGGAGGATATTAAAATCCCTATTATTCATATCCTAACTCATGCTATTGAGGATCATGTAGCTATGGAAATAGGAGAGGATTCTGAAATCATCCCTAGTAATGATACACAATCTTGTTCAGGATCATGGATCCTTCCAATCATGAGATATATACAATATGGAGAGATCCCTATAGGAGAAAATCCTAGAGCTTTCAAAATCAAGGTATCTCAATTTACAATATTGAATAACATGTTATATAAATGCTCTCTTGCAGGACCATATCTAAGATGCATTAAGGATCCTGAAGCTCAAGAAGTCTTAAAGGATTTTCATGAAGGAGATTGTGGAAATCACACTGGGGGCAGGGCACTGTTCTCAAGGATCCTTAGAACAGGATACTATTGGCCTACAATGAAGAAGGATGCTGTTGATTATGCCAAGAGATGTGATCCTTGTCAGAGACATAGTAATATCCTTCACCAACCAGCAGAGCTCCTGCATCCTATATCCTCTTCTTGGCTATTCATGAGATGGGGAATGGATATAGTTGGTAAACTTCCCAAGGCACCTGGTGGGAAAGTGTTCATGCTCGCTATGACTGATTACTTCTCCAAGTGGATAGAAGCTGAAGCTTTTGCTCAAATCAGAGAGAAAGAAGTGATATCCTTTATTAAAAAAAGAAACATTATTACCAGATTTGGTATCCCTTCTGAAATTGTTTGTGATAATGGATCCCAATTTATTGGGAGTGAACTACTAACTTTTGTGACAGCTGGGGGATTAAGATGATAACATCAATACCAGTCCACCCACAAGCTAATGGTCAAGCAGAATCATCGAACAAGATCATCATCAACAACTTGAAGAAGAAGCTTGGATCCAAGAAAGGAAAATGGGCAGAAGAACTACCTTATGTACTATGGGCTGATAGAACAACCCCCAAAAATGCTACTGGCCAGACTCCATTTTCTTTAGTGTTTGGAGCAGAACTAGTGATCCCTACAGAGATGGTGGTTCCTACTGCAAGAATAAGCATCCGTGATCCTGAAGGAAATGCTGAAAACTTGGTTCAAGACATGGATACCATAGAATAGCTCTGGGATTTGGCAAGGATAAGAATGGCTAGTTATCAACAAAAGATGGTTGGAGCCTATAACAAGAATGTCAGGATCAGGAAGTTTCAGGTTGGTGATATGGTGTTGAGGAAAGCATTCCAAAATACCACCAATCCTGCTGATGGCAAGTTAGCACCAAAGTGGGAAGGTCCCTACCTTATTGAAGCTGAGGCAGGAAAAGGGGCATATCGATTATTAACAATGGAAGGAGATTTGCTACCAAGAGCTTGGAATGCTGTCCACTTAAAAAGATACTTCATTTAATAAGGATCCAGGATCCTCAACTATCTCTGTGTCCGATGTCCATAAAGGATCCTCAGAGGATAGATGATCCTCACTCTGGTAATGATCTAACTTCAATTTATCCACTTCTTTAATTAATTTATTTACAAGGAGAAGGACCTTGGATCCTTTATCCTTCCTTCACTTAATTCTGAGTTTTGCAGAAGATTGATATATCCTTAATGAAGGATCAAGTATCCACAGAAGTCTCCAAAGTTATATGGGCTTGTCCCTAGTTTTTGGGCTTGTCCCTAGTATTTGGGCTTGTCCCCAGTTTTTGGGCTAGTCCCCAGTTTTTTGGGCTTGTCCCCAGCATCGCTAGTAGTGCATGATGATCCTGGTGCAGTTCAAGGCAATGGGACCAGTACCCACTTTAGGGGCTGACAATTTCATTATGCTGGCTGTATTTGGGATCCTACGTGTTTTGTTCAAAAATCAAGCAATGATAATGCAACCAAACTCTCTGTTACGGGGTATGATGCTTGAATTAATGAACAATATAGAGGATCACTCTGAAATGCAATGAACAAATGAGACAGAGATTTATACGAGGAAAAAGCCCTTGATCAATGAATGATCTCCGGCATAAAAAACCTCGGGTGATGGAAACTACCGATCACCAACTCAGATTAAACAAGAAATGTATTACAACTTCGGATGATAGCGAGCTAATTACAAGGATCACTATGGTGTAATGTGTATAAAAGTGTGTAATCGCCAAGTGAATGGTTACGAGCTGGTGAGAGCAGTTACTAGTGTGTGTTAAGCTAAAATTAGCCAAGTGTTTTTATTTTAGCTCGCTATCCCATTTAAAAATAGAAAATATCTAAGCTAACAAACACTCTGCAATTGGTGCAAGTCTTCCACGACCTCCATAACGTCCATTTCAGTCATGCACGTGTGGAATAAACATGGAATATGTTCCAGGAATATCGCCAACACCAAGTCCGAGCTCATACTCCTGCAAAACAACATCATATTCAGAGTAGACAATCGTTAGAATAAGGATCCTTACTATGATCCATGATCCTGGTCCTGCAATACTTCTGAGGATCACTAACTGAAACAGAAGCAAGGATCACTAAACCCAATAGTAACTGAGGATCACTGATCATTGGTAAATCCACCCCTAACAATTGCCCCCAAAATATAAGGAGTAATAATGTAAATAACGAGTTGTATTTTCTCGTCCTTATCTACAACGAATCATCCAGAGAACTAGCCGTTATAAGCGGACTAGCCGTTAAGATCCTGACGTCATTGAGGTGACTATCCTGCAAAATCATCATTATAAATTGAAGTTAGAGATAAGGGTCACAGAGCATTTAAATTCGTGTGTTTCCTCTTTAAATCCTCATTCGAAGACTTGATCAGGTACTTCTCTCTCCTTTCTCTCTTCATCTTCTTACTCTGTTTCTCCTTCTTCACCATTGTCATAATCAAAATGATGCTACGATCCTCACTGGCTAAGGATCACAAGAAGGACAGCCCCTTGAAAAGCCAAGGGATCATAAAAGATTCCGCAAAAGAACGTTGCTGCTTCACCGATCCACCGATTGACAGAATTCGCCATTGTTTCCCAGCAAACACCGTTTTTAAACCATTTGATCCCACCGTTCTAAGCGATTTTGTGTCTGAAACCTGGGTAGCTTTTCCGGCCACCCCATTCACAATAGGATACACATACCCTTTTCCAGATTTCATCCAATCCTTCTTCTCTCTCACTGGCATCTCCTACATCCAAACAATGCCTATGATCTGGAGGGTCTTGATCACCCTTGAAAGGATCATAGAGCAACAAGGTATCGATCTGGGAATGTCGGAGCTTTCAGAGATGTACGATCTTGTTAGCCATGGGTCCCACCGATATCTACTCAAACATAAGCCTGGAGAAGAACATCCCATCTTCAAAGCCACTAAAAACGACACCAACTGGAAACGGCGATTCTTCTTCGTTAGAAGGGATTCCACCCCTGATGGAAAGGATCTGCCTAGAAAGTGGACCACTCATGGTAGGATAGAGGATCCTTAGAAGGATCACCAGATGAATTTGCTTCTGATCAGGATCACTAACATATTTCCCTTCCTTTTGTGCAGCTATTTCTGTCTCATATCTTTTTAAAACACCCGCAACAAAGGAAAGGTTTGCTGCTTTCCGAAGACTTGATCCTGCAATAAGATCATTCAAAGCAAACACCCATGATTCTCAAGAGGTATCCTTAGGTTCTGTCACCATGTCAAGTAAGTATCCGTGTTTATATGTGATTAAATGATTAAATAAAATAAAATAAGGATACTTATTTGTTTTGAATGTGTAGGTGCTGGAAAATCTTCAAGATCTGCCTCCAAATTCAGTGTCACTGACCTTAACACTGTGCGATCCTCAAAGAAGAAGCTTACTGCCAGTCCAACTGTCTCGATCCCCAAGGCACCCACTTCTAAAGGGAAGGGTGGCAAGAAAAGGAAGACCTCTGAGGCTGACAATCTACAAGGCTTGCCTCTGATCCGTCACCAGTTCCTTGAGTACTTTAATGATGTAAGGATCGCTGACTTAGCTTTAATATCCTGTTCATTTGAGGATCACATAATTCTGAACTCTACACTGTCTTCTTTGCAGAAATTTGCTGAGATCGAGGACTATGTTGGGTATGTTGAAGAGCTGGACAAGAAATACTCAGACCTTTAACAAGTTGGGGGTACTCAAGGATCACAAGATTGCTTATCTTGAAAAAGACCTAAATGATGCCAAAACCCAGACGGCTAAAGTTCTGATCAATGCTGACTATGAGAAGCACGAGCTCATGGAGGGTGCCAAAGTCTCCGCTGCCATCGCCATGTATAAGATCAAGCTGCAGATGGCTCAAGAAGCTCAGGATCCTAACTTCGACATGAGCAACTGGGACATTGAGGGCTGGAAGGCTAGGCTGGCTGAGCTGGACGACGAAGAAAAGGCTGAGGAGGTTCTAGCAATCGAGGCTAGTGGCAGTGGCAAGGATCAGGGTGGAGAAGTAGGTGGAGCTGGTGAAGGTGATGCAGCGAAGGTGTAGGCTGCGGCAATGGGCGATGATGGATATTTCTAGACGTGGCCGGAGCCCATTTTTTAGGTTTGGTAGTGGTTTTTTGGTTGTGATGTTTTGATTTCAAACAATGATGGTCTGTAATAACTAAACAATAGCTATTAGGGTTGAGGATCATGGATCCTTTGGACAATAGGTAGGATAATAGGTGGTGGAGGGATCCTCTGTTTGGGGGATGAAACCACTTGTTATCCTGCCATCCTTTATTTCCTGCACTTCATAGACCCGTAAAAAATGGACACCCTTTGCCAACCAATGTGGACGGGCCACGTTTTGCTGGTAGAAACATGGGTTGGCAATTTTGACAACCTTAAAGGGTTGAACATTTTGTGAATAAAATAACTTTTAACTTTTTGGCTATCTCCCGTGTTGTTATCCTTATGTATCCTTTAGTTTTCAATTGTTGTGATATACACTTGTTTGAATAAGAAAAGTTAAACAAATTAAGTTTAAGAATTTTAGGATATGATCCAGGATCAAATATCCTATAGTCGAAAAGTTCCGAAAAGTAGTATATTTCAAGGATCATAAGTTCAGTTGTCAAAGTATAAGGGTTATACAAATGAATAATGAATAAAATCAAAATAGTTAAGGATCATACTTGAGAATCCAAGTTAGGATCCTAACCTTTAACATTATAATCAGGATAACCATAAGACAAACCTTAGTAGAAGGTAAGGATCAAGGATCCTAGGTTGTTCGTCTCTAAGAACCTGAAATAGAATACAACTTGGGACTAAGCCAATATAAAATAAGAGTTAGCAACTGGGGACAAGCCCAACAATTCTGGGGACAAGCCCAACAATTCTGGGGACAAGCCCAATATACTGGGGACAAGCCCAAAGGATAACTGGGGACAAGCCCAAAGGATAACTGGGGACAAGCCCAAAGGATCGTGTGTAAACTGGAGTATGGCCCTTACTGGCGACTATCCAAACTTAGTGACATGAAAATGCCAAAACCTTAGCTAACGTGAAAACGTTAGAAACCTTAGGAACGGATGTATGGTACGTCTACTATTATACGTAGGATCCCGGATATAGCCAGTACAATGAAATTGTCAGCCCCTAAAGCGAGTACTGGTCCCATTGCCATGAACTGTACCAGGATCATCGTGCGCTACTGGCGAAACTGGGGACAGGCCCAAACTGGGGACTAGCCTAAAAAACTGGGGTCAAGCCCAAATAACTGGATACTTCTGTGGATAATCAGTCCTTTGTTAAGGATACCTGAACCTTCAAAACTCAGAATCAAGTGAAAAGAGGATAAAGGATGCAGGATCCATGTCCTTATATAAGGGAATAAAAGAATGAAATAGTTTAAGATTAGAATGTTACCAAAATGAGGATCATCTGTTCGGTAAGGATCCTTCAAGGATACTTGTCATGTGAGGATCATGGTGTCACACCCCGACCACGTAAAACAACAAGACGTGGCGGAAACGTCGGGGAGTGTTGTAACAGAATCATTGTTTCACAACCATGGATCAAATAATTTTGTTTTATTGAATAAATGAACTCATTGTTTTAATACAAATCAAATTAATACAAATATTGTCTTTCAAATTTTAAAGTCGCTAAGGCACGAGTCCATCCTAAGTGTAGCATGTATCAACAATCATCACAAAGCAGCACCTGAAACATGTGTAAAAATAGGTACGTCAGCATAAAAATGCCTGTGAGATACATAGGTTTTATTGATGTAGGATTCATGACTTATAAGTTTAAAGAAAAGGTTTTAATAAAAGTAGTCATGATCCTTGAAAAAGGTTTTCTTTTATAAATCATACCAGAATTTATAAGAAATTAGATGATACAAAATAATAATACATAGGTAATTAAATAATTAAGTAAAATGAGTTTGTATAAAATATATTGTTTGATAAACAACATTTTGATAAAAAGATTTATCGTATATATAAAAATATACTTCGGTTTTAAGAAAGTTGAATAAGTTATATATTAAAATATATTTTAGTTCCAAAACCATTAACCCAAGTGTACTAAATAACGCCACGGTATGTAATGCGATGAAAACACTTATATATAAGAAGTACCATCGGCGTATCTACCATGTTTTCATCACATTACACCCGTCCCGTTATCTAAACACTAACCAAAAACCAGTCATTAAGTAAATAGTATATTAACCATACTTTAGTTGGTAACATAAATAAGTTTTCGGTAGTATATCAAAAGTATACTTTGGATTTATAAATAACATATTAAACTATGTTTTGGTTTGAAAATAACATATTAAAACTATGCTTTGGATTATGAAGATAACATATCAAACTATGTTTTATTGATTAACAAAATATATGTTGGTTTTTGTACAATATCCCATATGAGAGCATATCGAACTATACTTTTGGGAGTATAACTTAATATACAAAAATAATGTGATTTAAGAATTCATTCAGACCTAGTGTATCAAAATACACCTTTGAGACTATAGAAATACCACAAAGGTAATCCCTATTTGGATGGAGCAACGAATTGGTTTCAGACATTCCATGACAACAGGAATGGGGTGTCAAATCCTATAGCGCTATATCATACTACCAACCGGTCTGGCGAACAAAAATAAGTACTACTCCAACAATTAATTTCATAATCTTTGAAAAATCAGTGTTTAAACCATAGATAGTCATTTAGTTTGTCAAAAGATAAGTACTAACATGTATAATCAATTATACTTTGAAATCATGAAAATAACAGATAGGTACACATGCTTCACCCCAAAACAGTTGAAAACAGTAAAAGAGGGGACTATGTACTCACTTGAGATTGCTTAGAAGTCCTAGGATAACCACCAAGCAAAGCTAGAGGAGCACGGAATCAAACGACATCTAATATTGATAACTACATAAATAAACCGGACCTAAATCGGGAGATTGGATAGTATGAGGTCTCGTAAACCAAATGAGTGTGGGAACTCATATGATATGGTTTAACAAGGCCAACATACTAAAATGAAACCTATCCTAAGTGCTTACGACCCATCACGACCCGTTTAGGTAGCTTACGCTACTTTAACGCGTCGTTTGCGTAAAACGCGTTCGAACCACCTAACTAGTCTTATGACAAGTATTATATGCCTAAACATGTTTAATTATGTTGCATATTTAGTTAAATAACAAAAGTTTGGGTTACATATGCTTAAATATCAATTATGCATAAAAAGGGTATTTTGGTAATTTACCTAAGGCATATAAACTACCTATCATACAACTACTTAAACGAAGTGACCATAAGGTATAACCTCGGAAGGTTATTCCCTATACAACTATGGTTACTAAACATGTTTGGTCGGATCCTAATGATCGACCAAACGGGTCGGGTTCGAAAGTATAAGCGATTGTTTAGATCGCTTACCTTACGACCCTACATAAGCACTAATCTAAAAAGTGACGAGCTAAACATGCTAGAACATGTTTAGTTAAGTTAGAAAATAGGTTTGGTATTAAAACAAACGGTTTTAATACCCTAGAGTAGTTTGGTTACAAAATATGCGAGAAAACGCATTTTGGCCAAATCTACGACTCGTCACTAAGCCTAGATAACCTGGTAATCAGTAGGTATAGTCACTAGGGACTATAACCATCGTGATTATGCTCACGTTATGAAGTTCAAACGAACTTCGCATTGACCATAAACTGGTCAATGCAGAAAGTCAAACGTAGTTTGACTTTAACGATAAAAACGAATGAAAAACGCGAAAGAATACTTACAGAAGGTCCCCTCAAGATTTGAACCAGATTCTCTCTCAGGTAGGAAGCATATACTTCCACTTATAGAGCTTGAATCAGATTCAAATGTGAGGAATGAATGAAAACATGGTGGGTATTTATAGGAAATCTAGAACCGTTAGGATCGTTCATCGTAAAACGAGCTTCGATCTCATCCGTACACATGTGCCCATGGTTTTGTGAAACCATGGGAGCCCATAGTTTCATTAAAACCATGTGCAAATGAGGGGAACAGCTGGAAAATGCTGGAATTTAGATTTTTCATTTTGGTCCCTTCCTAAGATAACTATGGCAGAATGTCAATTTTGGTCCCTGAACTTCAGAAACATGTGTTTCGGCTCATTTTTGACACGTTTAAGCCCCGTTAACCTCATTACAAGGATCTAAAATGAAGTTAAAGTATAGGGAACTCAAAACATGTTCAAAAATATGTCGGATGTCGGTTCGCTTGGTCGTACGGTTGCGTTGTTTGGTTAATTACGACGGAAGTCGTAACGAACGCAAAAACGATCCAGATCAAGCGACGAATGTAATTTTCTTGTGCCAAACACTAAAATAAAATATTTTAATGCTTACATAAATTTTTGGATGTCCGGATATATTCAGAACGTAAGATATGCGCGAAAATGCAAACTTATGCACTTTTTGACGCTTTTAGTCCCTGAATGACCAAAAGTTTATTTTTGCGCACCAAACACCTCAAAGCCTATTTCTAAGCTATGTAAAGGATATTTAGGGCATATTTAACTTATGATCAAGTTCCGGAAGGTTCGTTACTATACGAATCGGTATAGTTTCGCAGTTTGACACAATTAGTCCCTTCGATCGAACAAACTTGATTTCAACACACCAAACCATCCAAAACTTATTTCTAAGTTATATGGAGGTTATTTAAGGTATGTTAAGCCTATTTCACTATCAGTGCGTGTATAACCTTCCAGAAAGCGATTTAGAGCTTGAAATCGGACAAGAATTGATATGTGCAAATGATGCACATATTTTTACAAAACCTAAGTATGAAATACAATATTTCATGGGTTTGGCATTTGTTTGATGATTGAAGTGATACAGGTGTCACACATGGATCCTTGTAACATGAAGTATTTCTTCAAATGGACAGCATTCCAAGCTCTTGGTAGCAAATCACCTTCCATTGTTAGCAATCGATATGCCCCCTTTCCTGCCTCAGCTTCAATCAAGTAAGGACCTTCCCAATTTGGTGCCAGCTTTCCATCAGTAGGATTGGTGGTATCTGAAATGCTTTTCTTAATACCATATCACCAACTTGGAATTTCCTGATCCTGACATTTTTGTTGTAGGCTCCAGCCATCCTTTGTTGATAACTGGCCATCCTTACCCTTGCCAAATCCCTGAGTTCTTCTATAGTATCCAAGTCTTGAATCAAGTTTTCAGCATTTCCTTTAGGATCACGGATACTTGTTCTTGCAGTAGGAACCACCATCTCTGTAGGGATTACTGATTCTGCCCCAAATACCAAATAAAATGGAGTTTGACCAGTAGCATTCTTGGGAGTTGTCCTATAAGCCCATAACACATAAGGTAGCTCTTCTGCCCACTTCCCTTTCTTGGATCCAAGTTTCTTTTTCAAGTTGTTGATGATGATCTTTTTAGATGATTCTGCCTGACCATTAGCTTGTGGGTGGACTGGTGTTGATGTTATCATCTTAATCCCCCAGCTGTCACAAAAGTTAGTAGTTCTACTCCCAATAAATTGGGATCCATTATCACATACAATTTCAGAAGGGATACCAAATCTAGTAATAATGTTTCTTTTAATGAAGGATATAACTTCCTTTTCTCTAACTTGAGCAAAGGCTTCAGCCTCTATCCACTTGGAGAAGTAATCAGTCAAAGCATTCCACCAGGTGCCTTAGGAAGCTTACCAACTATATCCATTCCCCATCTCATAAATGGCCAAGAGGAGGATATAGGATGCAAAAGTTCAGCTGGTTGATGAAGGATGTTACTATGTCTCTGACAAGGATCACACTTCTTGGCATATTCCACAGCATCCCTCTTCATAGTTGGCCAATAGTACCCTGTCCTCAGGATCCTTGAAAATAATGCCCTGCCCCCAGTGTGATTTCCACAATCTCCTTCATGAAAATCCTTTAAGACTTCTTGGATTTCAGGATCCTCGATAAATCTTAGATATGGTCCTGCAAGAGATTGTTTATACAACATATTATTCAATATTGTAAATTGAGATACCTTAATTTTGAAAGCCCTAGGGTTTTCTCATGTAGGAATCTCTCCATGTTGTATGTATCTCATGATTGGGAGAATCCATGATCCTGAATGAGATTGGGTATCATCACTAGGGATGATTGCAGAATCCTCTCCTATCTCCATAGCTACATGATCCTCGATAGCAGGGGTCAGGATATGGATGATAGGAATACTTATATCCTTCGGGATCTTCAAAGATGATCCTAGATTAGCCAATGCATCCGCCTCTTCATTTTCTTCCCTTGGTACCTGTGTCAAACTAAAGGAAACGAAAGAGAGTGCCAATTCTTTGACTATCTCAAAATATTTGGTTAGTTTTTCACCTTTAACAGCATAGGATCCATTAAAGTGATTGGTGATCAATAATGAATCTACATGTACCTCAAGATACCTGATCCTCATATGCTTAGCGATTTGCAAACCAGCTATCAAGGCTTCATATTTAGCCTCATTGTTAGTAGTTTGGAACTCACAAGCTATAGAGTGGGGTATTATGTCCCCCTGTGGCGATTTTAGTAGTATTCCAAGCCATGTTCCTTTGACATTAGAGGATCCATCAGTGTAGAGTATCCAAGGATCCTTAGTTTCCTCTAGCTGTTGGACTTCTAATTCAGCTTCCCTTTGCAAGTCACTACTGAAATCTGCCACAAAGTCAGCTAAGGCTTGTGATTTAATGGCAGTTCTAGGTTCATATCTTATATTATAAGCACTGAGCTTCACTGCCCACTTAGCCATCCTTCCTGACATTTCAGGTTTCCTGAGAACATTCTTAATGGGGAAATTAGTCTTAACAATAATGGCATGAGTTTCAAAATAGTGTCTTAATTTAGTAGATGCCATAATCAAAGCAAGGATAAGTTTTTCCAAATGTGAATACCTGGATTCAGCATCAAGCAAACTCTTACTTACATAATAAACAGGGTGTTGTGTACCTTGGTGATCCTTGAGAAGGACCGCGCTTACTGCTTTTGAGGATACTGCCAGATATAAGGATAAAATATCTCCTTTTTCTGGTTTCATCAAGGAAGGGGCAGAGGACAGGTAATCCTTAAGAGCTTTGAGAGCATTTTCATGTTTTTTAGTCCAATCAAACTTCTTATTTTTCCTCAAAATGTCGTAGAACTCTTTGCATTTTTCTGAGGATTTGGATATGAATCTGTTTAGAGCTGCAGTCCTGCCTATTAACCTTTGAACATCCTTAGCGTTGGCAAGGGACTTGATGTTCACTATAGCTTTAATTTGCTCTGGACTGGCTTCAATACCCCTCTTTGTCACCATATATCCTAGGAATTTACCTGCTTTAACACCAAAGTGACACTTGGAAGGATTAAGTTTCATATTATATTTGTCAAGAATATTGAATGCTTCCTCCAAGTTTCTAAGGTGATCCTCAGCTCTTTTAGACTTAACCACCATGTCGTCTATATAAACTTCCATAGTGTGTCCAATCTGATCCTTGAACATCATATTGACTAGCCTTTGATAAGTTACACCTGCATTTCTTAGTCCAAACGGCATAGCAATATAACAGTATATACCAGTTGGAGTCATAAAGGCTGTATCCTCTTGATCAGATGGTTCCATCTGAATTTGTTGAAATCCAGATGAAGCATCCATAAAAGTTAACAGTTCATGACCCGCGGTTGCATCCACCATGGAGTCAATGTGGGGCAATGGGAAAGGATCCTTGGGACATGCCTTATTTAAATCGGTAAAGTCGACACATACCCTCCACTTTTCGTTTTTCTTTTGAACTACAACCACATTGGCCAACCATCTTGGATACTTAACCTCCCTAATCATACCTGCTCGGAGTAACTTTTCTACCTCTTCCTGGATAATGGCATTTCTTTCTGGTGCAAACTTCCTACTCTTTTGATGGATTAGTTTGAACGACCTATCAATGCCAAGTTTATGAGTGATTATATCTTTAGATATACCTGTCATGTCTTCGTGTTTCCATGCAAAGGTAGTTTTTCTCCTTTTGAGGAAGGATATTAGATCCTCTTTCACTTCGCCAAGGATCCCTGGTCCTATGTAAATTTTGGATTCAATATCTTGAGGATCCATAAGGACTTTTGCTACATCCTACTCTCATGCCTCCAAGACATCTCTCGGAGGATGCTTTGATTGCTATTGTTCCCTTGACTTTGAGGCTGGTTTCATTGATGAGGTGTAGCAATCCTTAGCCTCCTGCTGATCACTGTCAATTTTCACCACCCCCCCATGGGCTAGGAAGCTTCACACATTGATGATAAGTGGATGGGACTGCCTTCATGTCGTGTATCCAAGGCCTGCCAAGGATAACGTTACAACAAGATAAACAATCAATAACACAAAATTTTTGGTAAGAATGTAGCCCTTCAATATAGATTGGGAGTTTGATGTCCCCCGGAGTATTCTTAGTCTCGCCACTGAATTCCACAAGCACTGAGGATCTTGGTATAATATCGGATTCAGGAATATTCATCTTCTTAAGGACATCAAGCTGGATGATATTCACAGAGCTTCCTCCGTCTATAAGGATCCTGCGAACAAAATGGTTAGAAATAAAAAGAGTGATAACAAGACCATCGTGATGAGGATCCTGAATGTCAACACGATGATCCTCATCAAAAGTTATGATTTTTCCTTTGGTGACACTGGATGTTCGAATGGGTCTATCTCCATTATCCATCTTGGTTTCCTTGGCATGTCTTTTAGCTGCTGAAAAGGAAGTTCCACAAATATCTGATCCTCCAGATATAAAGTTTATAACTTGTGCATCTGCTGGAGGGGCTGGAGCTTTTTCTGGGATCCTTTCAGGATCCTGGGTTCTCGACTTCTTTCTCCCCAAAAGTTCTTTCAAGTGCCCCTTGCTCAACAAGTATCCAATTTCTTTTCTTAATGCGATGCATTCTTCTGTGAGATGCCCAAAATCTTCATGATAAGCACACCATTTCGATTTATCTTTAGTGGCAGCTGGTTTGTCACTTTTTCTCGGCCACCTGGCTTTCTCACCTAGATTCTGCATTGCAAGAATTAGTTCATTGTTATCAATAGAAAATCAGTATTCAGAAATTGGAGGATAATCCTCATCATCCTCTTCTTGTTCTACTGCATGCACATTCTGGTTATCGGACTTGTTGTAGGATTTGAACTTGTTGTTCTTGAATGAGGGTCCCTGCTTTTCCTGTTTCGAGGATCCTGCTAATCTCTCCTTGATCCTCTTGTCATCCTCTAATCGGATGAACCTAAGGGCCCTGGTTCTTACTTCATCTAGATTCCTGCAAGGTGTCATAACAAGATCATCATAGAATAATGAATCCCTAAGCAATCCCATTTTAAAGGCTTCCACAGCTGTTGCTATATCCAGGTTAGGGATATCCAAGGATTCTTTACTGAACTTAGTGATATAATCTCTCAATGATTCATTATGACCTTGGGTTATCATATATAAATCACTAGTTAAACGCTCAAATTTTCTACTACAAGAAAATTGGTTATTAAACAGGTTAACTAGATTAGCAAATGAAGTAATAGAGTAGGGGGGGGGGGGAAGACTTAGCAGCCATTTAAGAGGCGATCCTGTAAGTGTGGATCCAAATCCCTTGCATAGACATGCTTCCTTTAACCTTTCTGGGATGGGGTTGATCTCCATCCTTTCTCTGTATTGTGCTATGTGTTCTTCAGGATAGTTGAGCCATCATATAACTTCATGGTCGGTATCTGGAATCTTTTGGGTATCTCAGCATCACAGATGGGTGGTGCAAAACGAGATATCTTATGGCTCCCATCTGCAATTTCAGGGATAGGCTTGACTACTCCTGGAACACTTGATAACATATCCTTTAGCTTTTGCAATTCCCTAGCCATAGCATGATTGATACCTGTATCCTGCACAAGGCCATGGTTAGTGGTATAAGAATTATTGAAAGTGTTACCTCCCATTGGATTCAAATTCGGAATGCCGGATGTGAATCCATATTGTCGAGATTCTGGAATGATTGAAGGACCAGTAGAAGCAATGGTTTGCATTGGAATGAAATCTCCTTGATGGACATCCGAACTTCCAGGTTGCAAACTTCTTAAGGATCCAGGAACCTGAAAGGATCCTTGAAACTGAGAGGATCCTTGAACCTGTGAGGATCCTTGAACCTGAGAGGATCCTTGAACCTGCGAGGATCCTTGAATACGCCAGAATCCTTGAATCTGCTGCACCCCCAAGTATCCCCCTGAGCTAGCGAAGGATCCTATATGCTGAGGGAGAGATCCTGCTGGTTGAAAATTGTTGATGCATAGGATGTCTGTTGACTACGTCTACATGAAGTCTTAGGTCAAGATAGGTCAACAGAGGGTCTAGATTGTCAATATTAGAAAGTTATGTTGTAGATTCGCTTATATGTACAATATATAAGTAGATCCGCTCATAGGAAAGTTATAGGTTCGCTCGTAATTCACACGAGATTCGCTCGAAATAACCTAAGTGGTTCGCTCATTCAGACAGTTTTACTGTTAGATTCGCTCGAACGGACACATACCGGTTCGCTCGAACATACATATTCTGGTTCGCTCATTTGTTCAAGGACAGGTTCGCCTTTATGGTTCGCTCATTCGGACATTTTCTGGTCCGCTCGAACGAATAATTGTTGGTTCGCTCGGAAGTACAATACCTGGTCCGCTCGAACTAACATTGACTGGTCCGCTTATCTGAACCATACAGATTCGCTTATCTGTCATTCATAGATAGATCCACTTTTGTGTCCTGTTGTTCAAAAATTTCGAAAAAATTTTCTAAGTGTCGGTTGATTTTGCAGGAACAGTCAAAATGGATGATATTTTCATGAACCCGTTCAGCGACATGTACGCATTCACGGGAAGTTCAGGAAATAATGATACGTCGTCGAGTAATACGAACGAGAATCAACCGAAAGAGAAAAAGAAAGAAGCTTGGGAGTCCGAGAGTGCATTCGGAACATTCAACAAACCTCCGAAGCTTATGGCAATCGAGGAGTACAACCGTTGGTCAAGAAAATTTGAAGATTGGTTGATGGCATTTGCGTATGCAAGTTGGAAAAGCCTGAAAAATGGATACATACTTGGAGACAAAACTGGAGAAACTTTATCATCAGCTGAAGAAATTGAATTTTTTGTAGCCGAACAGAAGTGTGTAGCCTTGTTGTTCCAATCAGTTCGGGAGGATATTATTTCTTTAATAGAATATTCAAATGCGAAAGATTTGTGGAATAAACTTGAAAAGAAATGTCTAGGAAGTTCGGAAATAGTGAAAAACAAACGAAAGCTTCTTAGAAAAGAATTTGATCTTTTTGGATGTCTAAAGAATGAATCGGTTTGTAAAATGATAGAAAGGTTCGGTCATCTGAAGCTGGAATTAGCAAGATATGAAATCAAGTTTTCTGATGAAGAACTAGTTGACAAACTGTTCGATTCATTACCAGATGAGGTTGATTGGAGATATTATGCGCTTATGTTGAAGAACACTATTGCTCCTAAAGATTTGACTCCAGATTTGGTGATTGAGAGACTTGAAAGTCACGAGCTGGAACTGAAGAAAACTTACAAAGTCAATCACTCGTCTTATCAGCAGAATTTGGATCTCTATTATCCAAAAAGCATGATGCCAAAAGCAACTTCTCCAAAGACTGCACTTTCAGCTGAGAATGTATCTTCAGCAAGGAAAGAAAGTCAAAGCAGTCCAAGCAGCGGAAGTCACAGTGGTTATCACAGTGGATCTTCATCTTCTGCAAATCGTTCTGATGCGAAGTTTTCTTGCAACATCGCGATAGATCTGAAGAACGCACAGAATTTTGATGAGGAGTCGGCTAAGCAGCAAATGGTCTTTTTGGCATCTGTGCTAGAGTCTTATGAAGGGTTGGTGGCTGGTAAGATCGGGAACACAAATCTGACAAAAGAAGATTACGATCAGATAGACCCCGAAGAAATGGAGCTTATCGACATTCGTTGGGCGATGGCGAGTGCTGTTCGACGTGCTCAACGTTTCATGGAAATTACCGGGAGGAAGACGATCGGTGGTCCGTCTACAAAGTTGGGGTTCGACAAATCCAAGGTGACGTGCTTTAAGTGTAAGCAGAAGGGTCACTTCAAGCGGGAATGCAGGAATGCATATGCTGATGAGTCAGAGAATCCGTTTCAAGATGATTATTACAAAAAGGCAATCTACCATCAGAATAAATCCGAGCCGCCTAGATTGAAGCAGTCTGAAGATAACAGAGACAAATCAAGGGCTCTGGCTGTGATTTACGATGATGAGGGGTACGATTGGAGCAAAGAGGTTTTACCGGAAGAAGACGTTGTCGGTTATGCTTTATGGCAAAGAATGAACCCATTCCATGGAAAGATAATCGAACAGAAGAGCAGAAGTATAACTATAGGAAAATGATTGCCCAAAACAAAATCATTAGAATTTCTGGTATATTTCTGGAAGCAAGAAGAGCGAAAAGATGGGATCCGGATAGAGAATGCTACCTTGATCCGTATGGCAACATTGCAATTGATGACAAGACACTTGATATAGAAGCCATCGTCAAGGAGTATGAAGAAGAGGATGAGTATTGGCAACACAAATGGTGGGGAACGCCAACCAAGAAAATAATTGAAGAAGAGAAAGAGAAAGAGAGAAAGGAAAAAGAGGAGAAAGAGAAGAATGAAAAAGAAGAGATCGAGAAATCAAAGAAGGTTGATACGGGCATCATCGATACTACGCAGGAGTTGACGGCAGAGAACCTGGGAAAAATGGCTGACAAAGTACTAGCTGCGAAAGCACTTGAGGTAGACTCTAACTCTGTGACTGAGTCTAAGGGCCAAGTCAGTCCAAGTGCGTCAACAAATGCGTCAGGTAAAAAGATCGATGGAAATGCTGACTGCAAAAATTGCACCAAAGAATGCAATTTTTGTAGCACTGTCACGTACCTCAACAGTGAGAAAATTAAAAATCTGACAGCGAAGGTTAGAAGTGTTGAGGATCAAATACTTGGTCGTCACAAAACTGTAAAAGCTTCAACTGAACGGATTAGAGAATTAACTAGTCAAATTGAAAAAGATAAAATTGATCATGAAAAGGTTAAAAATGAAAATGAAAAGTTAATTCTTGAAAACCGTCAGATTTCTGAAAAATTTGAAAAACTAAAAGGCACTGTTAAAGAAAGTGATGATCGAAATGGTAAAACGTTTAAAGAAAACGAACATCTGAGAGCTGTGGTAAGAATAAAAGAAGAATCAATTAATAAACAACTGGATGAAATCGCTAAATTGAAACTTAAAGTTCAAGAAGCTGAAATTGAGAACGAGTGAATTCAGTTGAAACTTAACAGTTATAGCTCCGCAAGCTTTGTGTTGCAGAACATTGTTCCTAAACCTATAGGGAAAAACAAAGCTGGCGAAGATGTGTTTTCTGACGGTACCGGTGTAGGGTTTCACAAAGTTCCACCGCCGATTTTGCATATTTACACTAAAAAGGAATCTGGGTTGCTTGAACTTGAGGAGGGAAGTGAAGTGCAACTTCCTGAGAACATTGATGTCATGTTCACGTCTTCCAATGACGATAGTGTCCAGAATGATGTGGTACAAAGTGTGGTTGACAAAGTGCTAAAACCGGATTGTGACACTTCTGAGGAGGATGGGTATTTTCTGGACAAATACATTCCGAAACAACAGTCCAAAAACAACTTAAATGAAGAATCATACCTTGTCATGTACAAGATGATGGGTTCAGATAAGTTGTTTTCGGATTCAGAGTTTCCGATTGAGAATGTTAACATGAACAAATTGACAAATGTTTTCAAACTTATGGAAGTTGAGTTGTCAGCAGTGAATAATCTGAGTCGAAAGAAAGATAGGGCTTATAACAAGAAATCTGTTAATCCACCACGTTTTTACAATAACAACAGAAACAACTGGTCGGGTGGTTATCAGGGGGGTAAACCGTATCAGAAAAGAAATGTTCCAAACAAGAGGTTTGTCGAGAAGAAAAAGTTTGTGAACAGTTCAAGTTCACTTGCTGATGAAGAAAAAGAATTTTTTTCAAAATCTAACAAAGAATTTTTTGAGAAGAGAGCTTCACAGGCTCAGTCTGAAGGCACGAGTCAGGTAGCTGATACTCGTACTTGTTTTAGGTGTGATAAGGTTGGTCACATTGCACGAAAGTGTACATTTGTGAAGCCTAAGACTGAAGCTGTGAAAGTTCAACAGAAAAAGGTTGATGTAAAGGGTAAAGCACCGATGAGTGTTGAGAAAAGGGTTGTTGAGAAAAAGAATGTTAAAATTGATAACATCAAAGTGAAAAATGAACCCGTAAAGAAGTTGGTAACTCAAAATGATAAATTTTACAAAAGGGTTGCAGTAACTCAACAGGTGTGGAAACCTCAAATTGAATCAAAAGTTGAGAAGAAAGTTTCAACTTCTGAGGTGAAAAAGGCTGAAGAATCAATTACGGTTGATTATGATGCAAATTTTCCACCTCTCAAGGCTGAAAATTTCAAAATTCAAATTGCGAGAGTCAAGGTTACACCTAAGGCTGATGAGGCCTGGGTGGACACCATGTTTGATTAAACAGTTTGAATTGCCGGAGCTTCCTGGTTAGCGAAGCATGAATCAGCATCTTTCTTGAAGTTGTTTAAGTGATGATTTGTTATGTGCAGGATCTTCCAAAACTTGTATCGAGGTGGATCATGGATAGTGGAGCATCGAGACATATGACAGGGAAGACCGCGTTGTTGTATGATGTGAATAACATTAACGGTGGTTACGTGGGTTTTGCGGGTAATCAAGGAGGAAAGATCATAGGTGAAGGAACGTTATCGAATGGCATCGTAACATTTGAGAGAGTTAACTACATCGCTAAGCTGGAGAACAACTTGCTGAGTATCTCCCAGATCTGTGACAGGATGTATACTACTCATTTCACCGACAAAGAATGTTTGATCTTGAAACCGGGATTTGTGATACCTGAGGAATGGATCATCATGAGGGCACCAAGAGTCAATGATCTGTACGTGTTGGACATGAGCGTAGCTACTACAACCATGGGTCAGGCTCATTGTTTTGTGTCCAGAGCAACGGAAAAGAGTCAAAATTGTGGCACCGAAAGATGGGGCATATTCACTTAAGGAAAATGAATCACTTGGTGCATAACGATTTGGTGACAGGAGTGCATGTCAAAGGTTTTCATCTGGAAGGGGAGTGTATAAGTTGTGTCAAAGGCAAACAGAAGAAAAAGTCACACCCTACAAAGCAAGTCAATTCAGTTTCAAGACCTTTGGAAAGACTTCACATGGATTTGTTCGGTCCAGTGAATGTCAAGAGTATAACAGGAGATTACTACTGTTTGGTCGTGACTAATTACTATTCCAGATTTTCTTGGGTTATGTTTTTGAAATCGAAAGACGAAACGTTTGACAGCCTGATGGCGTTGTTTAAGAGAATTGAGAATTTGTACCAGAGGCCGATTTGTAGAATTCGCAGTGATAATGGTACTGAGTTAAAAAACAGTAAGATGGAAGAATTTTGTGATGAAAGAGGTATACTGCATGAGTTTAGTGCTCCGTACACTCCGCAGCAGAATGGAGTTGCAGAACGCAAAAACCGGACGCTAATCGAGACAGCCAGAACGATGCTTGCAGACTCTAAGTTACCAATTAATTTCTGGGCTGAAACTGTTTCTGCTGCATGCTATACTCTCAACAGAGTTCTTACTGTAAAGAAGTTCAACAAAACGTGTTTTGAGCTAATCAATAACCGCAAGCCGAATTTGAAGTATCTAGAACCGTTTGGGTCTCCCTGTTCGGTGATAGAGCCTAATGGAAAGTTTGGTCCGAAGAGCATTGAGGGTATCTTTGTTGGCTATTCAAGTCCTACAGGATGTGTCTTCGTTCCAAGTGAAAAGCGGATTATTGAAGCAGCGAATGTTGAATGTCAAGGTTACACTATGCCGCCACAGAATCCCGGTGATTCATGGAGATATAATTATGACAAACTTTGGGATCGTTTGACATGAGAGAAGAATCAAAGGAAGAAGAAGATTTCTTTGATGAGCTGGATATTTTGCGAGAGTATGAGTCGCAGCTCAGGTTCCCAGCGGAGTATTCTGGAAGACCTCGGGAAACTTCAAATGACGATGAAGCAGGTCCTAGTAATGCTGGTGAACATGATGATGAAGTTGCTCCTGGTAATCAGTCGGAGGTGAATGATGATCAAGAAGCTGATAACATGCCAGTATTTAACCATGGTGATTCAGATCTTGAGGGGGAGCAGATCCAGTTATCAAGTCAAACAAACCAAGTTGGTGAACAAGATGCAGAGCAGAATGTTACTAATCTGGAGGGAAATGTAGATGTTCCAAGCGAAGTGATGCCGCGAACTCTTTCTTATCATCCAGAGGAGTTGATCATAGGAGAATTGCAATCGGGCATTCGCACGAGACGTCAAATTGACCAGGGCTTAACATGTTTTTATTCTACAGTAGCACCTTTACAAACTGAATTTTCATTAAGTTGTTTTATCTCGCAGGTTGAACCGAGAACTTACAAAGAGGCGCTTACTGAAGACTCTTGGGTCATAGCGATGCAAGAAGAGTTAAGTCAGTTTGAAAAGTTGGGAGTGTGGAAGTTTGTTGATTTGCCGGATGGTCAAAGGAAAATCAATACAAAATGGGTTTTCAAATGTAAGAGGGACGATAGAGGAGTGGTTGTGAGGAACAAAGCTCGACTCGTTGTTCAGGGCTTTAGTCAACAGGAGGGGACTGATTTTACAGAAGTCTATGCTCCTGTCGCACGACTAGAGGCTATCAGAATTTTCCTAGCATTTGCGTCTTGGAAGAATTTCAAAGTATATCAGTTGGATGTAAAATCAGCGTTTCTTTATGGGAAGGTCAAAGAGGAGGTTTATGTTGGTCAGCTGCCGGGCTTTACTGACCCAATCCACAAGAACAAAGTTTATCTGCTGGACGAAGCGTTGTATGGTCTACATCAGGCGCCGGGAGCCTGGTACGAGACTTTGTCTCAACACCTACTCGCTAACCAGTTCATTCGTGGAAAAGTGGATGCCACTCTCTTCACTAAAGTCGTTGATGGTCATCTTCTGATAGTACAAATTTATGTGGACGATATAATTTTTGGGTCAACAAATGAGAAATTGTGCAAAGATTTCGAACAGGTGATGAAGCAGAAATTCGAAATGTCATCAATGGGGGAGATGAAATTCTTTCTGGGTCTACAAGTTGAACAACTTCCTGAGGGAATTTTCATTCATCAAACGAAGTACGTGCATGATATTCTAGAGAAATTTGGAATGTCAAGTTCTACTTCAGCTGCTACCCCACTTGCGACTAATCATGGGATTCACCCAGATCTCACCGGAGACATGGATGATGAAACGTTCTACCGTTCCATGATAGGTTCTTTGATGTATCTAACTGCTTCACGTCCTGACATCATGTACCCAACGTGCCTTGCAGCAAGATTTCAGTCTAACCCGAGAGCATCGCACATGATTATTGTTAAGAGGATATTACGTTACCTGAAAGGTACTCCGTCATTGGGGTTACGGTATCCTAGGAAAGGCGATTTTACGCTCGAAGGGTATTCCGATTCGGATTTCGGATGCTGCAAAGTCAACGCGAAATCAACAACTGCAGGATGCCAGTTCTTTGGTTCTAGATTGGTTACCTGGCAGTGTAAGAAACAAACATCTGTGGCACTATCTACATGTGAAGCGGAGTATGTTTCTGCTAGCAGTTGCTGCTCTCAGATCCTGTGGATACAGCAACAGATGCGCGACTATGGTTTGCAGTTTCTTAACACACCTCTGTTTGTTGATAATGAGGCTGCAATAAATATAACTAAAAATCCAGTACATCACGCTAAAACTAAGCATATAGAAATTCGTCATCACTTTATTCGCGATTGCTTCGAGAAAAAGTTGATACGAATTGAGAAAATCCACACTGACGAACAAAAAGCTGATTTGCATACCAAAGCTTTTGATAAAAATCGGTTTCAATATTTGTTAAAACTTAATGGTATGAAATTGCTTTCGGTGTCGGATGGAATTGTGAGCGTTGATGAGAGTACTGTTGCGGATGAAGATGAGAAACAATCTGCGATGGTTTGTCGATTTTTGACGTGTTTTGGTATTTAGGGGGAGATAGATAGTTGTACATAGTTATTTTTTTCAGAAAAATACAAAAACAGTAAAAAAGATGAAAAATCCAAAAACATGATAAAATTGAAAAAGAGTTTGTGTATATAGGGAAAATGATAGTACATCAGCTAGACAATTACAGTATGCTAAAGATTTGGAAAGTCAAAAAGAGTTAAACAGTCTCACTAACGATGTGTCGATAGGTTTTCGTACCTTTAGTAGATTTATTCAGGATATAAACCTAAAATTTCAAACTTGTGAAATTCGTGGGGAACACTACTTGGATATATAGGTAACCCCTGAAATCTCGTTTGAAAGGTCCTATATTCTGAGATACTAGGTCTTTATACTCAGTGATATCTGGGGTATTATTCCGGGACTTCTGCTGTATGGAAGTACTGACCTAGTCCCCGAATAATACTTTCTGCAAAACGCTTGAAATATAGCATCGCCCTCAGCAAGCTGATGAAACAATAAAATTGATAGTCGCTGCTGTTGTAACAAAAAGATCCTCTAAAGGGGACACACCAAAAGTCGAGCCGTCATCTCTCTGCTGAACGGAAGTTCTGACCTGAGCTCTCACGGTTTCGCACCTAACCCCTTACAGATATCATCTGTGGTATACTCACCTGTAAGACTGAATATCTGGGATTCTGGATACGGGAGTATATTCAAGAGGTGAGACACATGAATTGAACCAAGTTCTTAAGACACTTAAATGGTATCCTGAATAGATTGAAGTTTGTGTGAGAATTTAAGATGGATCAGTATATCGACAATCGAGGTGAATTGTTTAAATCTGAGTATGTAATGTAGCTTAACGGTACTTGTAATCTGTCTGAAAAGCTGATATGATTCCCTGACACGCTCGCCAAAAATAAATCTGTAAATAGTTTACTTTCTGCATTTTAAGTTTTCTGTTATTCCATTTCTTAGTTTAGATCACATTAAAAATCCAAAAAAAAAAAAAAATTATTTCTACTTTATTTTAGACAAACCAGAGTGGAAAGTTGATTGTCGGATTCTAGAAAGATGGAGCAGATGCAGGAAATTCTGAGCTGAAGAATGAGGAGAGCTTACATTGTTGGAAGTTTGATTGTTTTTAAAGTCAAAAACAAGTTCATTAATTTGATACTTGTTATTTCTCAGAAAAAGTTGAAAATGATTTTACTAAATCAGTTTGATTCGTCAAAAGATCAACCAGGGTCATTAAGTTGAACTTGGTAGATTAATCAAGTAAGCAGGGTCATTAATTTGAACTTGAAGACTTGAGTGGATTTCTAAAACTGATTGAATTTGTGTTTATTGTTAGAAGAGATAGATCGTAATGTTATTGGTTGAGTAACAGGTTTGGACTTTATTATTCCCAACGGAGGCAAATTGTCAAAGCTTGAACCAGATACCTCAGATCCCAACATACTGAAAGGGGGAGTCTGTGAAGGGGGAGTCTGGAACAACTGCTAAAGGGAAGATGGAAGTTAGAGCCAGGTGTTAATTCTGAAACCTGTGAAGAATGCTTACGAGGAGAAGACAGAGTTGGAAGAAAAGACCAAGACCAAAGACTCAGGAGCTAAAGACTGCTGAAGACTACGTCAACATCCAAGGGGGAGTCTGTTGATGCATAGGATGTCTGTTGACTACGTCTACATGAAGTCTTAGGTCAAGATAGGTCAACAGAGGGTCTAGATTGTCAATATTAGAAAGTTATGTTGTAGATTCGCTTATATGTACAATATATAAGTAGATCCGCTCATAGGGAAGTTATAGGTTCGTTTATTAGGTCCTAGACAGGTTCGCTCATGAGAAATGTTGTAGGTCCGCTTATATGTCAGTCATATAAGCGAACCGGCTAGGCCTATATATAGTCATGTTCATTTGAGCGGATCTAGTAGTGGTGTATGTGCTCTGGAGCGAAACTCTGTCAAAATTTATTTAGAAAGCTATAAAAGCAGTGGAATTGAAAGGACAAGCTGTTGTAACGTCATATATACTGATTCCGCCTTTATATGTGATGATGAACTGTCTCGGCTGACTTTTCGGGTCAAAACAACGGTCCAACAAAAATATGATCCTAAGGCCTGAGTCATTGCTGATGATCCGTAGTGCATTCCTCTTGGTCCTCCCACGTATTGAACATCTGGAGCTGCCGAATGTTGAGAGGTTATGACCGGAGTGTCGAAATTCAAAGATCTGGGCATCAATGGGGAATTATCCTCTGCCGATCTCTTCTGTTTCTTAATGTCTCCAATTTCTCTGAGAATTCTTTCGTTGGTCTTATCCTGATGCTGTATGTGCTCCTTCATCTGCAAAATTAAAGTAAAAAGGTCACTAGTAGTAGGAGTATAAGAAGCAGAAGAAGTTGGAGGTTTCGAGAAAATGGGAGTCGGCTTCTTTTCTGCATTTTTCTGAGATCCAGAAGGTGGTGGTGGCAAAGGTGGAATGCCCTGGGATTAATTGACCGCAGACATCGCACTTGAAGTGTTCTTTGATGAGGAAGCCATCTGCTTGGTTGCAACGAACCGAATTGATCACAAAAACAAGAATTCCTTAGGAATGAAGCACCAATTGCCCCACGGTGGGCGCCAAACTGTTTTGGTCAAAAATCAAGCAATGATAATGCAACCAAACTCTCTGTTACGGGGTATGATGCTTGAATTAATGAACAATATAGAGGATCACTCTGAAATGCAATGAACAAATGAGACAGAGATTTATACGAGGAAAAAGCCCTTGATCAATGAATGATCTCCGGCATAAAAAACCTTGGGTGATGGAAAGTACCGATCACCAACTCAGATTAAACAAGAAATGTATTACAACTTCGGATGATAGCGAGCTAATTACAAGGATCACTATGGTGTAACGTGTATAAAAGTGTGTAATCGCCAAGTGAATGGTTACGAGCTGGTGAGAGCAGTTACTAGTGTGTGTTAAGCTAAAATTAGCCAAGTGTTTTTATTTTAGCTCGCTATCCCATTTAAAAATAGAAAATATCTAAGCTAACAAACACTCCGCAATTGGTGCAAGTCTTCCACGACCTCCATAACGTCCATTTCAGTCATGTACGTGCGGAATAAACATGGAATATGTTCCAGGAATTTCGCCAAGACCAAGTCCGAGCTCGTACTCCTGCAAAACAACATCATATTCAAAGTAGACAATCGTTAGAATAAGGATCCTTACTATGATCCATGATCCTGGTCCTGCAATACTTCTGAGGATCACTAACTGAAACAGAAGCAAGGATCACTAAACCCAACAGTAACTGAGGATCACTGATCATTGGTAAATCCACCCCTAACACTACGTATAATGGTAGACGTACCATACATCCGTTCCTAAGGTTTTTAACGTTTTCACGTTAGCTAAGGTTTTGGCATTTTCATGTCACTAAGTTTGGATAGTAGCCAGTGAGGGTCGTACTCCAGTTCACACAAGATCCTTTGCGCTTGTCCCCAGTTTTTTGGGCTTGTCCCCAGCTTTTTGGGCTTGTCCCTAGTATATTGGGCTTGTCCCCAGAATTGTTGTGCTTGTCCCCAGTTGCTAACTCTTCTCTTATATTGGCTTAGTCCCAAGTTATGTTCCGTTTCAGGTTTTTGAAGCTAAACAGCTAAGGATCCTTGATCCTAACCTTTTATTAAGGTTTGTCTTTTGGTTATCCTGATTGTAAATATTAAAGGTTAGGATCCTAACTTGGATTCTCAGGTATGATCCTTAATCACTTTAATTTTATACTTTATTTGTCTAAGTGACCCTTATTCTTTGACAACAGCTTACATGATCCTTAAGTTAGATCACTTTTTGAATTTTTCGATTATAGGATATTTGATCCTTGATCATATCCTAAAATTTTTGACATAATCTACTAAACTTTTGTTCTCAACTTATGAATTCAAATAAAGTGTATCATAACAATTGAAAGGTAAAGTATTCACAAATATAACAACACATGAGATAGTCAAAAGATTAAGCTTTTATTTATTTAGCAAAAGGTTAACCCTCTAAAGGTTGTCAAAATTACCTACCCCAAGCATCTACCAGCAATCCGTGGCCCGTCCGCTGGGGTAGGTAAAGGGTGTCCATGATAATAAGTTCTAATGAGTGTAGGTATAGAAAGACGGTAGGATCACATTGGCTTCATCCCCCAAGCAGAGGATCCCTCCACCATTTGTTATCCTACCTATTGTCTGAAGGATCAGTGATCCTTAAACCTAGATACTATTGTTTAAGTACAGACCAGCATTGTTCAGAAAACATCAACAATCAAAAAACTTTTAAACCATAAAAAATGGGCTCCGGCCGCGTCTAGATAAATCCATCATCGCCCATCGTTGCAGCCTACACCTTCGCTGCATCATCTTCACCACCAGCTGCTTCTTCACCCTGATCCTTCAGCCCACTACCACCAGCCTTTATTGCCAGAACCTCCTCGGTGTCCTCTTCATCATCCAGCTCCGCTAGCTTGGCCTTCCAGCCTTCTTGGTCCCAGGCAGTCTTGTCGAAGTTAGGATCCTCAACCTCCTTCGCCATCTGAAGCCTGATCTTGAGCATAGCAATGGCGGCAGAAAGCTTAGCACCCTCCATCACTTCATTCTTTTCTTGGTCAGCTGTGATGTGAGCCAGGACCACTTCCTTCTTCGCCAGGTTGAGCTCCTTCTAGAGGGAAGAGATGGTTTAATCCTTAGCTAGGAACATATTCTGGAACTCCAAGTGCTTCTGGTCAGCTTCCTCGGCATAAGCATCCATGAGCATGTGGATTTCAGCAAATTTCTGCAGAAAAGAGAAAGACAAGTTAGGATCCGTTATCCTCAACCTAGGAAGATCAGATTTCAAGATCAATGATCCTTACCTCAGAGACATACTCTTTAAATTGATGCTGGATGAGGGGCAGGCCTTCAAGGGTATCAACAGTTTTCCTCTTCTTTCCACCCTTGCTCTTGGTGGTTGTTTTGGTCAAAAATTTGATGAGGATAATGCAACCAAACTCTTAGTTATGGGGTATGATGCTTGAAATGAGGAACAATGATAAGGATCACTTCAATGTAAATTGCACAAACGACACAAGGATTTATACGAGGAAAAAGCCCTTGATCAATGAATGATCTCCGGCATAAAAAACCTCGGGTGATGGAAACTACCGATCACCAAGCTCAAATTAATCAATAAATGTTTACAACTTCGGATAGTAACGAGCTAGGTACAAGGATCACTATGGTGAAATGTGTAAAAGTGTGTGAAAACTGATAAGTATTTGCCGAATGCTTCAAGAGTGTAGTTGTACGAGAGTGTGTAGCTGAAAATGGCTAAGTGTTCTAATTACTAGCTCGTTACCCCTTTAAAAATAGAAGTTAACTATGCTAACAAACTATCCGACTTTTGTGCCATGCTCCCACGTTCTCTACAACGTCCATTTCCAGTCAAACGTGTGTGAAATACCCGTGGAATATTCCATAGCAACGTTGCCAAGACCAGGTCAAGCTTGTTACTCATGCAAAACAATACGAAATTCAAACAAACAATCGTTAGTATGAGGATCCTTAAGGTGATCCATGATCATGATCCTGAAGCTCTTCTAAGGATCACCATCTGTCACAAAAGCAAGGATCATTAGTAGGATAATAAGTAAGAATCACGGGCTATAAGAAAATCCTCCCCTAACAATTGCCCCCAAAATATAAGGAGTAATTGGTAAAATGTGCGAGTTATATTTTCTTGATCTTATCTGCAACTAACTAACGGATATATAGCCGTTGCATTCTAACTATCCGTTGTAATTCTGACGTCACGGAAGTGACAACCCTGCACAATCATGATTATAAATAGGAGATAGAGATAGGATCGTTTTGCATTTAAATTTCAGAGATACTCCCTTTATAATCCCATCCGAAGATCAAACAGGTATTCTCTCTTCATCCTCTTCCTTCTCATACTCTGTTTTCTTTCTCCTTCCATCATTCTGTCAACAATGTTGCTCCGGAACTCCCCTGCTAAGGATCACCAGAAGAACAGCCCGCTGAAGAGCCAGGGGATCATTGAAGATTCCATAAAAGAACGTTGCTGTTTTACCGATCCGCAGATTGATAGGATCCGCTATTGCTTCCCGGCGAATTCTGTGTTTAAATCCTTTGACCCCAATGCCCTGAGTGACCATATTTCCGATAATTGGGTTGCTTTTCCTGTGACCCCGTTTACCATAGGTTATACATATCCTTTTCCAGCCTTCACCCAATCTTTCTTCTCCTTAACTGGCATCTCTTACGTCCAAGCCATGCCGATGATCTGGAGGGTTTTGTATACCCTTGAAAGGATCATTGAGCAGGAGGGGATAGACCTAGGAATGTCAGAACTGGGAGAGTTGTATGATCTCACTACCTTTGGCTCTCATCGTTATTTGTTCAAACGTAAACCTAGTGAGGAACACCCGATCTTCAAAGCTACCAAAAATGACACTAACTGGAAGCAGCGTTTCTTTTTCATCAAAAGAGATTCTATCCCTGACGGGAAGGATCTACCCGGGAAATGGGCTACCCATGGTAGGATGGAGGATCCTGAGAAGGATCACCAGAGAACTTTCTTTTCATATAAGGATCACTGACCCCTTCTGTTTTTTTGTTATGTAGCTATCACCGTCTCACATCTCAGACTGACTCCTGCTGCTAAAGAGAGACTTGCCGCCTTCAAAAAACTTGATCCTGAAACAAGATCTTTTAAGACAACCACCCAGGATTCTCAGGAGGTATCCTCAGGCTCTGTCACGATGTCAAGTAAGTATCTTTGTTTAAAAATTCAAATAAATAGTGAAATATAAGTGAAGTAAAGATACTTATCTTTTTTTGGTTGTGCAGGTGCTGGAAAATCCACCAAGTCTGCTTCAAAGTTCAGCGTCACCGATCTTACCACCGTCAGATCCTCTAAGAGAAAGACTCCTGCCAGCCCGACTGCTTCAATCCCCAAGGCACCCCTCAAAGGAAAGGGAGGCAAGAAGAGAAAAGCCTCCGAAGCTGAGGACCTGCAAGGTCTGCCCTTGATCCGCCAACAATTCCTTGACTACTTCAGTGAGGTAAGGATCACTGTCCCTGCTTGTATATCCTGCTTGTTTGAGGATCACCTGATCCTAAATTATCCTTTATCCTCTTTGCAGAAATTTGCTGAGATTGAGGATTACGTTTGCCACGTGGAGGATCATGATAGGAAAATTGCTGATCTTCAACAGGTTGCTCTGCTAAAGGATCTCAAGATTGCCGACCTTCAGAAGGATCTCCAGAATGCCAAAAACAAGACGGCCAAGGTGTTGATCAACTTTGACTACGAGAGGCATGAGATCACCGAGGATGCCAAAGTCTCTGCCGCCATAGCAATGTACAAAACTAAACTGCAGATGGCCTTGGAAGCTCAGGATCCTGACTTTGACAGGAGTACCTGGGACGTGGAAGGCTGGAAGGCAATGCTGGCTGAGCTGGATGATGAAGAGGAGGCTGAAGAGATCCTGACAATTGAGGCTGGAGGCAGTGGCAAGGATCAAGGTGGTGATGCAAGTGGAGCCGGAGGTGGTGATGCAGCGAAGGTGTAGGCTGTATGATTGGGCAATGATGGACACTTCTAGACATAGCCGGAGCCCAATTTTTTATTTTTGATGGTAGTATTTGTCGAACAATGGTTGGTTTGTACTTGAACAATAGTTTTAGGTTTAAGGATCCAGGATCCTTTGGACAATAGGTAGGATTACAAATGGTGGAGGGATCCTCTGTTTGGGGGATGAAGCCATTGTGATCCTGCCGCCTTTATATTCCTGGACTACTTAGAACTTATTATCATGGACACCCTTTACCTACCCCAGCGGACGGGCCACGTATTACTGGTAGATGCTCGGGGTAGGTAATTTTGACAACCTTTTAACGGTTAATCTATTGTTAATAAATAAAACCTTAATCTTTTGTGGCTTATCCTGTGTTGTTATCCTTTTTGTCTCTTTAATTCTCAATCATTTTGATGTACACTTGTTTAAATAGGTAATTTTGAATAAGTCAGAATGAAATATTTAGGATATGATCCAAGATCAAATATCCTATATTTGAAGAATCCCAAAAAGTAATATATTTTAAGGATTACAAGTTTAGTTGTCAAATTACAAGGGTTATTCAAATAATCAACGAATAGAATTGAAATAGTTAAGGATCATACCTGAGGATCCAAGTTAGGATCCTAACCATAATCAGGATAACTATAAGATAAACCTTAGAGAGAAGTAAGGATCAAGGATCCCTAGTTGTTTAACTTCAAGGACCTGAAATAGAGCATAACTTGGGACTAAGCCAATATAAGATAAGAGTTAGAAACTGGGGACAAGCTCAAGGATAACTGGGGACAAGCCCAAGGATAACTGGGACAAGCCCAAGGATAACTGGGGACAAGCCCAAGGATAACTGGGGACAAGCCCAAGGATCGTATGTAAACTGGAGTATGGCCCTAACTGGCGACTATCCAAACTTAGTCACATGACAATGCCAAAACCTTAGCTAACGTGAAAACGTTAGAAACCTTAGGAACGGATGTATGGTACGTCTACCATTATACGTAGGATCCTAGGTATAGCCAGTACAATGGAATTATCAGCCCCTAAAGCGAGTACTGGTCCCACTGCCTTGAACTATACCAGGATCATCATGCGCTACAGGCGGAACTGGGGTCAAGCCCAAATAACTGGGGTTAAACCCAAGGAATGGATTGCTTCTATGGATAATCAACATTTTGCTAAGGATACCTGAACTTTCAAAACTCAGAATCATGTGAGAGATGGATAAAGGACACATGATCCTTATCCTTATATGAGAAAATAAGGAAATGAAATAGTTCAAGATTAGGACATTACCAGAGTAAGGATCATTGATGCTTTAAGGATCCTTCAAGGATACCCCTAATGTAAGGATCATGTGTGCCATGAGGATCCTGCTCACATGAAATATTTCTTCAAGTGGACAGCATTCCAAGCTCTCAGTAGCAAATCACCTTCCATGGTTAGCAATCTATATGCCCCCTTTCCTGCTTCAGCTTCAATCAAATAAGGGCCTTCCCATTTTGGTGCCAATTTTCCATCAGCAGGATTGGTGGTTTTCTGAAATGCTTTCCTTAATACTGTTTTGGTCAAAAATCACACAAGGATAATACAACCAAACTTTATGTAAACGGGGTATGATGCTTGGTTTATAGAAAAAGTAAAGGATCACTTCAGTGTGAAATATGCAAAGACACAATGATTTATACGAGGAAAAAGCCCTTGATCAATATATGATCTCCGGCATAAAAAACCTCGGGTGATGGCAACTACCGATCACCAAACTTCAATATATCAAAATATGGTTACAACTTTGGATGATAATGAGCTGAGTACAAGGATCACTATAGTTTCGAGTGTCTAAGCGTGTGAGAATTGTGTTGTGTGTTCTTCCGAATGAGGAAGAGTGTTATATATACAAGTGTAGGTGACCTATTTTAGGTAAAAAGACTAATAATCAGCTCATTACCCCTTTAGAAATAAAAGTAAATCTAGCCTAAATTATCGCCCTTAAATCATGCCAAGTTTCCATATCCTTCACAACGTCCATCTCCGATTAAGCACATGCTATAATTGTAAAGACGTGTCCTTTAATTGTGATGCTTAAGAGCGGATCCTGCTAGATGTCCTGCAAAACAACATTAAATTCAACGAAAGCAACTGTTAGCATGAGGATCCTATGATGGTCCATGATCCTGATCCTGGAACTCTGCTGAGGATCACTATCTGCCAAAGAAACAAGGATCACCGGTTAGGATCACACGTGAGGATCATGTATTGTAAAAATCCAGCCCTAACAATTGCCCCCAAAATATAAGGAGTGATTTTGTAAATAAATGAGTTATATTTTGTTCTGATCTTATCTTCAACGGACAACTCGGATAACTAGCCGTTATAACCGGACTAGCCGTTGCGATCATTACGTCACTGAAGTGACATCCCTGCAAATCATGATTATAAATAGGAGATAGGGTAAGGATCGATTTGCATTTAAATTCAGGATATACTCCCTTTATAATCTCCACTGAAGATTGATCAGGTATTCTCTTCCTTTCTTTCTTCCTTTTCCTGCTCTGTTTTTTCTGCTCTTGCTAAGTTTTTGTTCTGCCACGAGTATGTTGCTCCGAAATTCTCCCCATAAGGATCACGAGAAGAGCAGTCCCCTGAAAAGCCAAGGGATCATTAAGGACTCTCCTACGGAGAGATGCTGCTTTACCGATGCTCATGTAGATAGGATTCGTCATTGTTTTCCGGCGGATGCTGTTTTCAAATCATTCACATCCACTGCTTTGAGTGACCTTGTTTCTGACGCATGGGTGGCTTTTCCTGCAACTCCGTTTACCATAGGATATTCGTATCCTTTTCCGGCCTTCACCCAATCTTTCTTTTCTTTGACCGGCATATCTTATATCCAAGCTATGCCGATGATCTGGAGGGTCCTGTATACCTTCGAGAGGATCATCGAGCAGGAGGGGATTGATTTAGGGATGGCGGAGCTGGCCGAGCTTTATGATCTTACCACGTTTGGTTCTTATCGATATTTGCTGAAACGGAAGGCCGGGGAGGATCACCCTGTTTTAAAGGTTACCAAAAATGATACAAACTGGAAGCGTCGTTTCTTCTTTGTGAGGAGGGATACCCTCCCTAATGGGAAGGATCTGCCCAAGGAGTGGGCCACCCATGGTAGGATAGAGGATCCTGGAAGGATCACCATCAGACTTGTCTCTCATGATGAGGATCACTAATGTCTTTCTTTGTTTTTTGTTTATTGTGCAGCTATCTCCATTGCTCATCTCAAGTTAACCCCTGCTTCCAGAGAGAGGGTTCTAGCTTTCAAGAAGCTTGATCCTGAAATCAGAAGTTTTCAAGTCACCGTCCAAGATTCACAAGAAGTATCCTCCGCATCTGCCACTATGTCAAGTAAGTATCCTTATTAAAAATTAAGTTATATGTAAGACTGTTTAGTTAGTAAGGGAACTTATCTTGTTTTGATTGTGTAGGCGCTGGGAAACCTGCTAAGTCTGCCAAGTCTGCTTCCAAGTTCGGGATTGATGAACTTGCCAATGTCAAGTCTTCAAGAAAGAAGACTTCTGTTGCCAGTCCCTCTGCTTCGGCCCCTAAAGCACCTGTTAGGGGTAAGGGGAAGAAGAGAAAGACTTCTGAGGATCTCCAAGGATTTCCCCTGATCCGCCAACAGTTTCTCGACTATGTCAATGAGGTAAGGATCATTGCCCCTGTTGGTTATCCTTCTCGAATATCCTGCTTGTGTATTCTGCCTGTATATCCTGCTTCTTTGAGGATCACCTGATCCTGAACTTACCTTTTTTCTCTTTTGCAGAAACTTTCTGAGATTGAGACCTATCTTAGCCATGTCGAGGATCAGGAAAGCCAAATCGCCGACCTCCAACAAATGGGCGTGTTAAAGGATCTCAAGATAGCCGATCTTGAGAAGGAACTCCGGGCTACAAAGGATGAGGCTGCTCAAAGGCTGATTGACATGGATGGCGAGAAGCAGGAGATCATCCAGGATGCCAAGGTCTCTGCCGCAACTGCCATGTACAAGATACAACTACAAATGGCTGCGGAGGCTCAGGATCCTGCCTTTGACAAAAGCTCATGGGACGTGGAGGGTTGGAAGGCAAGATTGGCAGAGCTGGAGGATGAGGACGAAGCTGAGGAGATCCCAATGCTGGAGGGCGGTGATGCTGACAAGGATCAGGGTGGAGAAGCTGGTGGCGATGGAGCAGCAAAGGTGTGAGCTGCTGGATTGGGCGATGATGGATATTTCGAGACTAGGCCGGAGCCCAATTTTTTGAGTTTGGTAGTGGTTTGTTTGTGGTTGTTGATGTTTGAAACAATTATGGTTTGTAACTTGAACAATAGTTTTTAGGGTTAAGGATCATGGATCCTTTGGACAATAGGTAGGATTACAAAAGGTGGAGGGATCCTCTGTTTGGGGGATGAAGCCTTTGTGATCCTGCCGCTTTTAATTTCCTGCACCTGCTAAGACCGCATAGATAATGGACACCCTTTGCCAACCCATGTGGACGGGCCACGTTTTGCTGGTAGAAATGTGGGTTGGCAATTTTGACAACTTTTTGAAAGGGTTTAAGATCCTTTTGTTAATAATATAACTTTAATCTTTCTGGCTTATCTCGTGTTGTTATCCTTTATTTATCTTCTTATTCTCCAGTTTTTAGAAACATATTTGTTAGAGTAACAAGAGTTGAGCAAACCATGTTTAATAAATTTAGGATATGATCCTAGATCAAATATCCTATCATTGAAAATTTTCAAGGATCATAGGCTTAGTTGTCAAAGTGTAAGGGTTTGTTCAGTATAATCAGAATAGTCAAGGATCATACCTGAGGATCCAAGTTAGGATCCTAACCTTTAATCAAGATAACCATAAGTGAAATTTTAACGGATAATAAGGATTAAGGATCCTTATTTGTTTAACTTCGAGAACCTGAAAAATGGAACATAACTTGGGACTAAGCCAATGTAAAAGATAAATTAGTAGCTGGGGACATGCCCAAAGGATAACTGGGGATGATCCCAAAGGATCACTAGGGACAAGCCCAAAGGATAACTGGGGATGATCCCAAAGGATCACTGGGGACAAGCCCAAAGGATAACTGGGGACAAGCCCAAAGGATAACTGGGGACAAGCCCAAAGGATCGTATGTAAACTGGAGTATGGCCCTTACTGGCGACTATCCAAACTTAGTGACATGAAAATGTCAAAACCTTAGCTAACGTGAAAACGTTAGAAACCTTATGAACGGATGTATGGTACGTCTACCATTATACGTAGGATCCTGGGTATAGCCAGTACGATGAGGTTGTCAGCCCCGGAAGTGGGTACTGGTCCCAAAGACGTGAACTATATCAGGATCATCGTGCGCTGCTGGCGGAAACTGGGGATAATCCCAAGGATAACTGGGGTTGGACCCAAGGATCTGCGTTGCTTTTGAAGATCTTTGACGATATGCTGTAGATACCTGAACTATCATAACTCAAATGGTTCGTGAGAAGAGGATGAAGGATACAGGATCCTTATCCTTTGGTAAAAAGTAAGGAAATGTAATCGTTTTAAGATAAGGACATTACCAGAGTGAGGATCACTATCATCACCGGGATCCTTTGAGGATACTTCATTGTAAGGATCACATGCTTGAAGGATCACGTTCACATAAAGTATCTCTTTAAGTGAACAGCATTCCAGGCTCTTGGTAACAAGTTTCCTTCCATGGTTAGCAATCTGTATGCCCCCTTTCCTGCTTCAGCCTCAATCAAGTAAGGGCCTTCCCACTTTGGTGCTAACTTCCCGTCAGCAGGATTAACAGTGTTTTGGAATGTTTTTCTCAACACCATATCTCCGACTTGGAACTTCCTTATCCTAACATTTTTGTTGTATGCACCAGCCATTCTCTATTGGTAGCTTGCCATCCTTATCCTAGCCAGATCCCTGATTTCCTCAATAGTATCCAAATCCTGAGCCAGGATTGTAGCATTCTCTTCAGGATCACGAGCACTTGTTCTAGCAGTTGGTGTTTTGGTCAAAAATCACACAAGGATAATGTAACCAAACTTTATGTAAACGGGGTATGATGCTTGGTTAATTATGAAAGTAAAGGATCACTTCTGTGATAAAGATGCAAAGACACAATGATTTATACGAGGAAAAAGCCCTTGATCAATGGATGATCTCCGGCATAAAAAACCTCGGGTGATGGCAACTACCGATCACCAACTTCAATATAATAAAAATGTAGTTACAACTTCGGATAGTAATGAGCTGAGTACAAGGATCACTGAGTGTCTAAGTGTTTGAGAGTTGTGTCGTATGTCGTGTCTCTTCTTCCGAATGAGGAAGAGGGGTATTTATACAAGTGTAGGTGACTTATTTTAGGTAAAAGGACTAATTATCAGCTCATTACCCCTTTAGAAATAAAGACAATCTAGCCTAAATTGCTGCCCATGAATCAAGCCATGTTTCCATATCCTGTGCAACGTCCTTCTTAAATTAAGCTCTTGCCATATTTGTGAAGACGCGTCCCTGGATCATGATGTCTAGAGCATATCCTGCTAGATGGTCCTGCAAAACAATATTGTATTAAGCGGAAGTGGCCGTTAGTATGAGGATCACCATAATGTCCCATGATCCTGATCCTGGAGTCCTGCCGAGGATCACTGTCTGCCAAAGAAATAAGGATCACTGGTTAGGATCATGTGTAAGGATCACCTATAATAAAAATCCAGCCCTAACAATTGCCCCCAAAATATAAGGAGTTAATTGTAAATAGACGAGTTATATTTTGTTTCGATCCTATCTCTAACGGGCGACTCCAAGAAACTAGCCGTTATGTTCGGACTAGCCGTTGTGATCATTACGTCAGAGATGTGACAATCCTGCAGATCATGATTATAAATAGGAGATAGGGTGAGGATCAGTTTGTATTTAAATTCGGGATACACTCCCTTTATATTCTTCACCGAAGATCGATCAGGTACTCTCCTCTTCTCTTCTTCTTCTCTCTACTCTCTTTGCTCTGTTTTCCAAACATGTTGCTCCGGAATTCTCCGCACAAGGATTCCAAGAAGGGTAGTCCCTTAAAAAGCCAGGGGATTATCAAGGATTCTCCTACGGAGAGGTGTTGCTTTAGTGATGCTCACGTAGACAAAATTCGTCATTGTTTTCCGGCGAATGCCGTTTTTAAATCCTTTGATCCTACTGCTTTGAGCGACTTTGTCTCGGATGTCTGGGTGGCTTTTCCTGCTACCCCGTTTGCTATAGGGTACTCGTATCCTTTTCCAGACTTTACCCAGTCTTTCTTTTCCTTAACCGGCATCTCTTACATCCAAGCTATGCCGATGATCTGGAGGGTTCTTTATACCTTCGAGAGGATCATCGAGCAGGAAGGGATTGATCTGGGGATGGCGGAGTTAGCTGAGTTTTATGATCTCACCACCTTCGGTTCTCACCGATATTTGTTGAAACGGAAAGCTGGGGAGGATCACCCAATCTTCAAAGTTACCAAGAATGATACAAACTGGAAACGTCGGTTTTTCTTTGTTAAGAGGGATTCCATCCCGGATGGGAAGGATCTGCCCAAGGAATGGGCCACTCATGGTAGGGTAGAGGATCCTCAAAGGATCACTATCAGTCCTGTCTCATATGATGAGGATCACTGATGTCTTTTTTCCTTTGTCTTTTATGCAGCTATTTCCATTGCTCGTCTGAAATTAACCCCCGCTGCAAAAGAGAGAGTGTTAGCTTTTAAAAAGCTTGATCCTGAAGTTAGAAGCTTCCAAATCACTATCCAAGATTCTCAAGAGATATCCTCTGCATCTGCCACAATGTCAAGTAAGTATCCTTATAGAAAATAAGTTTTATGTAAAAGTATTTAATTTAACAAGGGAACTTATCTTGTTTTTGAATTGTGTAGGCCGGAGCCTAATTTTTTAGGTTTGATAGTGGTTTTTTGTGGTTGTTGATGGTTTGAAACAATTATGGTCTGTAATATCTGAACAATAGTTTCTTAGGGTTAAGGATCCTGGATCCTTTGAACAATAGGTAGGATTGCAAAAGGTGGAGGGATCCTCTTTTTGGGGGATGAAGCCTTTGTGATCCTGCCGCTTTTATTTCCCTGCACAATGCTAAGACCGCATAGACAATGGACACCTTTTGCCAACCCATGTGGACGGGCCACGTTTTGCTGGTAGAAATGTGGGTTGGCAATTTTGACAATCTTTTGAAAGGGTTAATGATCCTTTTATTTAATAATATAACTTAACTTTTCTGGCTTATCTCGTGTCGTTATCCTTTAATTATCCTCTTTTTCCTCAATTGTCTTTGTAGTATATTTATCAAGAGTTGAAAATATGTTTTAATAAATTTAGGATATGATCCTGGATCAAATATCCTGATATCGAAAATATTCAAAGCATTTTAGTTCAAGGATCATAGGTTTGGTTGTCAAAGTATAAGGGTCGGTTAGGATAATGAATATAATCAAAATAGTCAAGGATCATACCTGAGGATCCAAGTCAGGATCCTAACCTTCAATCGAGACAATCGTAGATAAGACTTTGATAATTAATAAGGATTAAGGACCCTTATGTGTTTAGACTTCCAAAACCTGAAAAGTGAGATATAACTTGGGACTAAGCCAATGTAAAAGATAAATTAGTAACTGGGGACATGCCCAAAGGATAACTGAGAATGATCCCAGAGGATCACTGGGGACAAGCCCATAGGAATCTGGGGACAAGCCCAAAGGATAACTGGGGACAAGCCCAAAGGATCGTATGTAAACTGGAGTATGGCCCTTTCTGGCAACTATCCAAACTTAGTGACATGAAAATGTCAAAACCTTAGCTAACGTGAAAACGTTAGAAACCTTAGGAACGGATGTATGGTACGTCTACCATTATACGTAGGATCCTAAGTATAGCCAGTACGATGAGGTTGTCAGCCCCGAAAGTGGGTACTGGTCCCAAAGACGTGAACTATACCAGGATCATCGTGCGCTGCTGGCGGAAACTGGGGATAATCCCAAGAATAACTGGGGTTAGACCCAAGGATCTGCGGTGCTTTTGAAGGTCTTTGACGATATGCTGAAGATACCTGAACTTATCATAACTCAAATGGTTTGTGAGTAGAGGATGAAGGATACATGATCCTTATCCTTAGGTAAAAAGTAAGAAAATGCAATAGTTTCAGGATAAGCATATTACCAGAGTAAGGATCACTGATATCTCCGGGATCCTTCAAGGATACTTCAATGTAAGGATCACATTGAAGGATCATGTTCACATGAAATATCTCTTTAAGTGAACAGCATTCCAGGCTCTTGGTAACAAGTTTCCTTCCATGGTTAGCAACCTGTATGCCCCCTTTCCTGCTTCAGCTTCAATCAAGTAGGGGCCTTCCCATTTTGGTGCTAACTTCCCGTCAGCAGGATTGATAGTATTTTGAAATGCTTTTCTCAACACCATGTCTCCGACTTGGAACTTCCTTATTCTGACATTTTTGTTGTAGGCACCAGCCATTCTTTGTTGGTAGCTAGCCATCCTTATCCTAGCTAGATCCCTGTTTTCCTCAATAGTATCCAAATCCTGAGCTAGGATTGTAGCATTTTCTTCAGGATCACGAGCACTTGTTCTAGCAGTTGGGATCACCATTTCTGTTGGGATCACTGCTTCTGCCCCAAATACTAAAGAGAAAGGTGTTTGACCAGTGGCATTCTTGGGAGTTGTCCTATCAGCCCATAGCACATAAGGTAATTCTTCTGCCCATTTTCCTTTCTTGGATCCTAGCTTCTTCTTCAGATTGTTGATGATGATCTTGTTGGATGATTCTGCTTGACCATTGGCTTGTGGATGAACTGGTGTTGATGTTATCATCTTGATTCCCCAACTGTCACAAAAGTTTGTGGTTCTGCTTCCAATGAATTGGGAGCCATTATCACATACAATTTCAGAGGGAATGCCAAATCTAGTTATAATGTTTCTTTTAATGAAGGATATGACTTCCTTTTCTCTGACTTGAGCGAAGGCTTCAGCTTCTATCCACTTGGAAAAATAGTCAGTCATGGCAAGCATAAATACTTTTCCACCAGGTGCTTTAGGGAGCTTGCCAACTATATCCATTCCCCATCTCATGAATGGCCAAGAGGATGGTATGGGGTGTAGTAATTCAGCTGGTTGGTGAAGGATATTGCTATGTCTTTGGCAAGGATCACATCTCTTAGCATACTCTACAACATCCCTTTTCATGGTTGGCCAGTAGTATCCTGTTCTAAGGATCCTTGAGAATAATGCCCTGCCCCCAGTGTGGTTTCCACAATCTCCTTCATGGAAGTCTCTCAACACTTCTTCAATTTCAGGATCCTCAATACATCTTAAATATGGTCCTGCAAGGGATCGTTTATATAGCATATTATTTAATATTGTAAATTGAGATACCTTGATCTTGAAAGCTCTAGGATTTTCTCCCATTGGGATCTCTCCGTTTTGCAAGTATTTCATGATTGGTGGGATCCATGATCCTGAATAAGATTGAGCTTCTTCACTAGGGATTACTGCAGTATCCTCTTCTATTTCCATGGCTACTTGATTTTCAATAGCAGGAGCCAGGATATGGATGATAGGGATACTTATATCTTCTGGAATTTTTAAGGATGATCCTAGGTTGGCCAATGCATCAGCTTCCGTGTTATCCTCCCTTGGTACCTGTGTTAAGCTAAAAGAAACAAAAGAGAGTGCCAATTCTTTGACTATCTCTAAATATTTGGTTAGTTTTTCTCCTTTAACAACATAGGATCCATTAAAGTGATTGGTGATCAATAATGAATCTACATATACTTCGAGATATCTTACCCCCATATCCTTAGCAATCTGTAAGCCAGCAATTAAGGCTTCATATTCAGCCTCATTGTTAGTTGCTTGGAACTCACAGGCTATGGAGTGGGGTATTATGTCCCCCTGTGGCGATTTTAGTAGGATCCCTAGCCCTGTGCCTTTGATATTTGAGGATCCGTCAGTATGTAGTATCCAAGGATCCTTGGTCTCATCCAGCTGCTGAACCTCCAATTCCGCTTCTATTTGTAGATCACTACTGAAATCAGCCACAAAGTCAGCTAGTGCTTGAGATTTAATAGCTGTTCTTGGTTCGTATCTTATATCATGGGCACTAAGCTTTACTGCCCACTTAGCCATTCTCCCTGACATATCTGGTTTCCTGAGGACATTCTTAATTGGAAAATTAGTTCTAACGACAATAGTATGGGTTTCAAAATAATGTCTTAACTTAGTCGATGCCATGATTAATGCAAGGATAAGTTTTTCGAGGTGTGAGTACCTGGATTCGGCATCAAGTAGACTTTTACTTACATAGTAGATAGGATATTGTGTACCTTCGTGATCCTTGACAAGGACAGCACTTACGGCGGTTGAGGATACCGCCAGGTATAAGGATAACACATCTCCTTTTTCCGGTTTTGCTAATGCTGGTGCTGAGGACATATATTCTTTAAGGGCTTGTAAAGCGTTCTCATGTTTCTCAGTCCACTCAAACTTCTTATTCTTCCTTAGGATATCGTAGAATTCTTTGCATTTTTCTGAGGATTTCGATATGAACCTGTTTAAGGCTGCTATCCTGCCTGTCAGTCTTTGAACATCCTTGGCATTGGCAGGAGATTTAATATTTATCAATGCTTTGATTTGTTCCGGGCTTGCTTCAATGCCCCTCTGGGTTACCATGTATCCTAAGAACTTTCCTGCCTTAACACCAAAATGGCATTTTGAAGGATTAAGCTTCATGTTGTAATTATCCAGGATATCGAATGCTTCTCCCAAGTCCCTTAGGTGATCCTCAGCTTTCTTTGACTTGACCACCATATCATCTATGTACACCTCCATAGTTTTTCCAATTTGATCTTTGAACATCATATTTACCAGCCTTTGATATGTTGCACCTGCATTTCTTAGTCCAAAAGGCATGGCAATATAACAATATAAACCGGTTGGGGTCATAAAGGCTGTATCCTCTTGGTCAGATGGTTCCATCTGAATTTGTTGGAATCCAGATGATGCATCCATAAAGGTCAGCAGTTCATGCCCCGCCGTTGCATCCACCATGGAGTCAATGTGGGGTAATGGGAAAGGATCCTTGGGACATGCCTTATTCAAATCAGTGAAATCGACACATACCCTCCACTTTCCGTTTTTCTTTTGGACAACAACCACATTGGCTAACCATTTTGGATACTTTACCTCTCTGATCATACCTGCTCGAAGTAGTCTCTCTACTTCTTCTTGGATAATGGCATTCCTTTCTGGTGCAAACTTCCTCCTTTTTTGATGGATTGGTTTGATAGACCTGTCAATGCCAAGTTTGTGAGTAATAATATCCTTAGATATACCTGTCATATCTTCATGTTTCCAAGCAAAGGTAGATTTTCTTCTTTTGAGGAAGGATATCATGTCTTCTTTCATCTTGCCAAGGATCCCTGATCCGATATAGATTTTTGATTCAGGATCACTAGGATCCAAGAGGATTTCATCTACATCTTGTTCCCTTGCCTCCAAGACATTCCTTGGAGGATACTGTAATTGCTATTGCTCCCTTGGCTTCGAGGTTGGCTTCATAGATGAGGTATAACAATCCTTAGCCTCCTGCTGGTCACTATCGATCTTGATTATTCCCCATGGGCTAGGGAGCTTCACACATTGATGGTAGGTAGATGGAACTGCTTTCATGTCATGTATCCAAGGCCTGCCAAGAATAACGTTGCAACAAGATAAACAGTCAATAACACAAAATTTTTGGTAATTATGTAATCCTTCCACGTAGATTGGGAGTTTGATGTCCCCCAGAGTTTTCTTCGTTTCCCCACTGAATCCTACAAGCACGGAGGATCTTGGTGTGATGTCTGATTCTGGGATTCCCATCTTCTTCAAGACATCAAGCTGGATAATGTTCACTGAGCTCCCTCCGTCAATAAGGATCCTGCGGACAAAGTGGTTAGAGATAAAGAGAGTGATAACTAAACTATCATGGTGAGGATCCTGAATGTTAATGCGATCATCCTCATCAAATGTTATCATCTTTCCTTCTGAGACACTTGAGGTTCTAATAGGCCTTTCTCCATTATCCATTTTTGATTCTTTTGCATGTCTTTTGGCCGCTGAAAAGGATGTACCACAAATGTCTGATCCTCCGGATATAAAGTTAATCACTTGTGCGTTTGCCGGAGGTGCTGGAGCCTTTTCAGGGATCCTTTCAGGATCCTGGGTCCTTTGCTTTTTTCTCCCCAACAATTCTTTTAGATGCCCCTTGCTTAGCAGGTATCCAATTTCTTTTCTTAAGGCTATGCAATCTTCAGTTAGATGCCCGAAATCCTCATGGTATGCACACCATTTGGATTTGTCTTTAGTCCCGGATGGTTTATCATTCTTCCTGGGCCACCTAGCCTTTTCACCTAGATTCTGCATTGCAAGGATTAGTTCATGATTATCAACGGAAAAACAATATTCTGAGATTGGAGGATATTCTTCATCATCCTCTTCTTGGTCAACAGCATGCACATTCTTGTTCTCGTTTCTATGGTAGGATTTGAACTTGTTGCTTTTGAAGGAGGACCCTTGCTTATCTTGTTTTGAGGATCCTACTTGTCTTTCCTGGATCCTCTTGTCATCCTCTAGCCGGATAAACCTGAGTGCTCGAGTTCTTACTTCATCTAAATTCCTGCATGGTGTCATAACAAGATCATCATAGAATAATGAATCCTTAAGCAGTCCCATTTTGAAGGCTTCAACAGCCGTAGCCATATCCAAGTTAGGGATGTCCAAGGATTCTTTACTAAATTTAGTTATATAATCCCTTAATGGTTCATTATTATTTTGAGTTATCCTGTACAAATCACTAGTTAATTTTTCAAATTTTCTACTACAAGAGAATTGGTTATTGAATAAATTAACTAAATTGGCAAATGAAGTAATAGAGTAAGGGGGAAGACTTAGCAGCCACTTAAGAGCTGATCCAGTAAGAGTGGATCCAAATCCTTTACATAGGCATGCTTCCTTCAATCTTTCTGGGATAGGATTGATCTCCATCCTCTCCCTGTATTGTGCTATATGCTCCTCTGGATCCGTTGTGCCATCATACAACTTCATGGTAGGGATATGGAACCTTTTGGGTACCTCTGCATCACAAATTGGTGGTGCAAAGCGAGATACCTTGTGGCTCCCATCTGCAATCTCTGGGATAGGCTTGACTACCCCTGGAACACTTGAGATCATGTCCTTTAGTTTCTGTAATTCCCTGGCCATAGCATGATTGGTACCTGTATCCTGCATGAATCCATGGTTAGTGGTAGGATAATTATTTAAAGTGTTACCTCCCATTGGGTTCAAGTTAGGGAATCCGAATTGCTGGGATTCTGGAACAATGGAGGGACCAGTGGAAGCAATGGTCTGCATTGGAATGAAATCCCCTTGATGGACATCTAGACTTCCTGTTTGCAAACTTTTTAGGGATCCTGGCATCTGTAAGGACCCTGGTATCTGGGATGATCCTGGAACGAAGGAGGATCCGTGAACCTGGGATGATCCTGGAACAAAGGAGGATCCTTGGCCCTGGAATGATCCTTTACAAAGGAGGATCCTTGGCCCTGGAATGATCCTGGAACAAAGTAGGATCCTCGAAACTGCTGTGCCCCCGGATAGGCTCCCGGATTCATGAAGGATCCCATGTATTGAGGATAGGATCCTACAGGCTGAAAATGTGAGTCTGATGTCTGAGTCATTGCTGCCGAGTTGAGATGTGATCCTCTTGACTCCCCTATGATTTGCACGTCCGGGATCCCTGATGGCTGGGAAGTGATCATTGGAGTATCAAAGCTCAAGGATTTGGGCATCAGTGGTGAATGATCCTCTGCCGCTTTCTTTTGTCTTTTGAGATCTCCAATTTCCCTGAGGATCCTCTCGTTAGTTTCATCTTGCCGCTGCATACGATCCTTCATCTGCAAAATTAAAGCAAATACATCACTAGTACTGGGAATAGAAGAATTCATAGCAGAAGAAGATAGAGGTTTAGAGAAAGTGGGAGTTGATCTCTTCTCAGTATTTTTCTGAGATCCTGCCGGTGGAGGAGGCAAGGTGATCTGTGATGAGGTGACCGCAGACATCGCCGTGGACGTGTTCTTCAATGATGAAGCCATGTAACTCTTTGAAATGATTTCGAACAAAAGATTTTCTTATGAATGAAGCACCAATGGCCCCACGGTGGGCGCCAAACTGTTTTGGTCAAAAATCACACAAGGATAATGTAACCAAACTTTATGTAAACGGGGTATGATGCTTGGTTAATTATGAAAGTAAAGGATCACTTCTGTGATAAAGATGCAAAGACACAATGATTTATACGAGGAAAAAGCCCTTGATCAATGGATGATCTCCGGCATAAAAAACCTCGGGTGATGGCAACTACCGATCACCAACTTCAATATAATAAAAATGTAGTTACAACTTCGGATAGTAATGAGCTGAGTACAAGGATCACTGAGTGTCTAAGTGTTTGAGAGTTGTGTCGTATGTCGTGTCTCTTCTTCCGAATGAGGAAGAGGGGTATTTATACAAGTGTAGGTGACTTATTTTAGGTAAAAGGACTAATTATCAGCTCATTACCCCTTTAGAAATAAAGACAATATAGCCTAAATTGCTGCCCATGAATCAAGCCATGTTTCCATATCCTGTGCAACGTCCTTCTTCAATTAAGCTCTTGCCATATTTGTGAAGACGCGTCCCTGGATCATGATGTCTAGAGCATATCCTGCTAGATGGTCCTGCAAAACAATATTGTATTAAGCGGAAGTGGCCGTTAGTATGAGGATCACCATAATGTCCCATGATCCTGATCCTGGAGTCCTGCCGAGGATCACTGTCTGCCAAAGAAATAAGGATCACTGGTTAGGATCATGTGTAAGGATCACCTATAATAAAAATCCAGCCCTAACAGTTGGGATCACCATCTCTGTTGGGATCACTGCTTCTGCCCCAAATACTAAAGAAAAAGGTGTTTGACCAGTGGCGTTCTTGGGAGTTGTTCTATCAGCCCACAGCACATAAGGTAACTCCTCTGCCCATTTTCCCTTCTTGGATCCTAGCTTCTTCTTCAGATTGTTGATGATGATCTTGTTGGATGATTCTGCTTGGCCATTGGCTTGTGGATGAACTGGTGTTGATGTTATCATCTTAATTCCCCAACTGTCGCAAAAGTTAGTGGTTCTGCTTCCAATGAATTGGGAACCATTATCACATACAATTTCAGAGGGAATGCCAAATCTAGTTATAATGTTACTTTTGATAAAGGATATAACTTCTTTTTCTCTGACTTGAGCAAAAGCTTCAGCTTCTATCCATTTAGAGAAGTAGTCAGTCATGGCAAGCATAAATACTTTTCCACCAGGTGCTTTAGGGAGCTTGCCAACTATATCCATCCCCCATCTCATGAATGGCCAAGAGGATGGTATGGGGTGTAGCAATTCAGCTGGTTGATGAAGGATATTGCTGTGTCTTTGACAAGGATCACATTTCCTAGCATATTCTACAGCATCCCTTTTCATGGTTGGCCAGTAGTATCCTGTTCTAAGGATCCTTGAGAACAATGCCCTGCCCCCAGTGTGGTTTCCACAATCTCCTTCATGGAAGGCTCTCAACACTTCTTCAATTTCAGGATCCTCGATACATCTTAAATATGGTCCTGCGAGAGATCGTTTATATAGCACATTATTTAAGATTGTAAATTGAGATACCTTAATCCTGAAAGCTCTAGGATTTTCTCCCATCGGAATCTCCCCGTATTGCAAGTATCTCATGATTGGTGAGATCCATGATCCTGTATAAGATTGAGCTTCTTCACTAGGGATTACTGCAGTATCCTCTTCTATTTCCATGGCCACCTGATTTTCAATAGCAGGAGCCAGGATATGAATGATAGGAATACTTATATCTTCTGGAATTTTTAAGGATGATCCTAAGTTGGCCAATGCATCAGCTTCCGTGTTATCCTCCCTTGGTACCTGTGTTAAGCTGAAAGAAACAAAAGAGAGTGCCAATTCTTTGACTATCTCTAAATATTTGGTTAGTTTTTCACCTTTAACAGCATAGGATCCATTAAAGTGATTGGTGATCAATAATGAGTCTACATATACTTTAAGATATTTCACCCCCATATCCTTAGCAATTTGCAAGCCAGCAATTAAGGCTTCATATTCAGCCTCATTGTTAGTTGCTTGGAACTCACAGGCTATGGAGTGGGGTATTATGTCCCCCTGTGGCGATTTTAGTAGTATCCCGAGCCCTGTGCCCTTGACATTTGAGGATCCATCAGTGTGTAGTATCCAAGGATCCTTGGTCTCATCCAGCTGCTGGACTTCCAATTGTGCTTCTTTTTGTAGATCACTACTGAAATCAGCCACAAAGTCAGCTAGTGCTTGGGATTTAATGGCTGTTCTTGGCTCATATTTTATATCATGGGCACTAAGCTTTACTGCCCACTTAGCCATTCTTCCGGACATCTCTGGTTTCCTGAGGACATTCTTGATTGGAAAATTAGTTCTAACAACAATAGTATGAGTTTCAAAATAATGCCTTAACTTAGTTGATGCCATAATTAATGCAAGAATAAGTTTTTCGAGGTGTGAGTACCTGGATTCGGCATCAAGTAAACTCTTACTTACATAGTAGATAGGATATTGTGTACCTTCATGATCCTTAACAAGGACAGCACTTACAGCGGTTGAGGATACCGGCAAATATAAGGATAACACATCTCCTTTTTCGGGCTTTGTTAATGCTGGTGCTGAGGACATATATTCTTTAAGGGCTTGTAAAGCATTCTCGTGTTTCTCAGTCCATTCAAACTTCTTGTTCTTCCTTAGGATATCGTAAAATTCTTTACATTTTTCTGAGGATTTTGATATGAACCTGTTCAGAGCTGCTATCCTGCCTGTTAGCCTTTGCACATCCTTAGCATTGGCAGGGGACTTGATGTTCACTAGTGCTTTAATTTGCTCCGGACTTGCTTCAATGCCTCTCTGAGTTACCATATATCCTAGGAATTTTCCTGCCTTAACACCAAAGTGGCATTTTGAAGGATTAAGCTTCATGTTATATTTATCAAGGATATCAAATGCTTCTTCCAAATCCCTTAGGTGATCCTCAGCTTTCTTTGATTTGACTACCATATCATCTATGTATACTTCCATAGTTTGTCCAATTTGATCTTTGAACATCATATTCACCAGCCTTTGATATGTTGCACCTGCATTTCTTAATCCAAAGGGCATGGCAATATAACAATACAAACCTGTTGGGGTCATAAAGGCTGTATCCTCTTGGTCAGATGGTTCCATCTGAATTTGTTGGAATCCAGATGATGCATCCATAAAGGTCAACAGTTCATGCCCCGCTGTTGCATCCACCATGGAGTCAATGTGGGGTAGTGGGAAAGGATCCTTGGGACATGCCTTATTCAGATCAGTGAAATCGACACATACCCTCCACTTTCCGTTTTTCTTTTGGACAACGACCACATTGGCTAACCATTTTGGATATTTTACCTCTCTGATCATACCTGCTCGAAGTAGACTCTCTACTTCTTCTTGGATAATGGCATTCCTTTCTGGTGCAAACTTCCTCCTCTTTTGATGGATTGGTTTGATAGACCTGTCAATGCCAAGTTTATGAGTTATGATATCCTTAGATATACCTGTCATATCTTCGTGCTTCCATGCAAAGGTAGACTTTCTTCTTTTGAGGAAGGATATCATGTCTTCTTTCATCTTGCCAAGGATCCCTGATCCGATATAGATTTTAGATTCAGGATCACTAGGATCCAAGAGGATTTCATCGACATCTTGTTCCCTTGCCTCCAAGACATTCCTCGGAGGATACTGTAATTGCTATTGCTCCCTTGGCTTCGAGGTTGGCTTCATGGATGATGTATAACAATCCTTAGCCTCCTGCTGATCACTGTCGATCTTGATTATCCCCCATGGGCTAGGGAGTTTCACACATTGATGATAGGTGGATGGGACTGCTTTCATATCATGTATCCAGGGCCTGCCAAGGATAACATTGCAACAAGATAAACAGTCAATAACACAAAATTTTTGATAATTATGTAATCCTTCCACGTAGATTGGGAGTTTGATGTCCCCCAGAGTTTTCTTCGTTTCTCCACTGAATCCTACAAGCACGGAGGATCTTGGCGTGATGTCTGATTCTGGAATACCCATTTTCTTCAGAACATCAAGCTGGATAATGTTCACTGAGCTTCCTCCATCGATAAGGATCCTGCGGACAAAATGGTTTGAGATAAAGAGAGTAATAACTAAACTGTCATGATGAGGATCCTGAATGTTAATGCGATCATCCTCATCAAACGTTATCATCTTCCCTTCTGAGACACTTGATGTTCTAATAGGTCTTTCTCCATTATCCATTTTTGACTCCTTTGCATGCCTTTTGGCCGCCGAGAAGGATGTACCACAGATATCTGATCCTCCAGAAATAAAGTTGATCACTTGTGCATTTGCCGGAGGTGCTGGAGCCTTTTCAGGGATCTTTTCAGGATCCTGAGTCTTTTGCTTTTTTCTTCCCAACAATTCTTTTAGGTGCCCCTTGCTTAACAGATATCCAATCTCTTTTCTTAAAGCTATGCATTCTTCAGTTAGATGCCCGAAATCCTCATGGTATGCACACCATTTTGACTTGTCTTTAGTCCCGGATGGTTTATCATTCTTCCTGGGCCACCTAGCTTTTTCTCCTAGATTCTGCATGGCAAGGATTAGCTCATGATTATCAACGGAAAAACAATATTCTGAGATTGGAGGATAATCTTCATCATCCTCTTCTTGGTCAACAGCATGCACATTCTGGTTGTCGTTTCTATGGTAGGATTTGAACTTATTGCTCTTGAAGGAGGATCCATGCTTCTCCTGTTTTTGGATCCTACTTGTCTCTCCTGGATCCTTTTGTCATCCTCTAGCCGGATGAACCTGAGTGCCCGAGTTCTTACTTCATCTAGATTCCTGCATGGTGTCATAACAAGATCATCATAGAACAATGAATCCTTAAGCAGTCCCATTTTGAAGGCTTCAACAGCAGTAGCCATATCCAAGTTGGGAATGTCCAAGGATTCTTTACTAAATTTAGTTATATAATCCCTTAATGATTCATTATGATTTTGAGTTATCCTGTACAAATCACTAGTTAATCTTTCAAATTTTCTACTACAAGAAAATTGGTTATTGAATAAATTAACTAAATTAGCAAATGAAGTAATAGAGTAAGGGGGAAGACTTAGCAGCCATTTAAGAGCTGATCCAGTAAGAGTGGATCCAAATCCTTTACATAGGCATGCTTCCTTTAGCTTTTCCGGGATTGGATTGATCTCCATCCTTTCCTTGTATTGTGCTATGTGCTCCTCAGGATCCGTTGAACCATCATACAGCTTCATAGTAGGGATATGGAACCTTTTGGGTACCTCTGCATCACAAATTGGTGGTGCAAAGCGAGATACCTTATGGCTTCCATCTGCAATCTCTGGGATAGGCTTGACTACCCCTGGAACACTTGAGATCATATCTTTTAGCTTCTGCAACTCCTTGGCCATAGCATGATTGATACCTGTATCCTGCATGAATCCATGGTTAGTGGTAAGATAATTATTTAAAGTGTTACCTCCCATTGGGTTCAAGTTAGTGAATCCATATTGCTGGGATTCTGGAATAACGGAGGGACCAGTGGAAGCAATGGTCTGCATTGGAATGAAGTCCCCTTGATGGACATCTAGACTTCCTGTTTGCAAACTTTTTAGGGATCCTGGCATCTGGAAGGATCCTGGTATCTGGGATGATCCTGGAACGAAGGAGGATCCTTGAACCTGGGATGATCCTGGAACAAACTGGGATCCTTGAAATTGCTGCGCTCCCGGATAGGCTCCTGATTTCATGAAGGATCCCATATGCTGGGGATAGGATTCTGCCGGCTGAAAGTGTGAGCCTGATGTCTGAGTCATTGCTGTTGATCCGAGGTGCAATCCTCTTGATTCTCCCATAATTTGCACGTCTGGAATTTCCGATGGCTGAGAAGTGGTCATTGGAGTGTCAAAGCTCAAGGATTTGGGCATCAGTGGGGAATGATCCTCTGCCGTTCTCCTTTGTCTTTTGAGATCTCCAACTTCCCTGAGGATCCTTTCATTAGTTTCATCCTGCCGCTGCATACAATCCTTCATCTGCAAAATCAAAGTAAATACATCACTAGTACTGGGAATATAAGAATTCATAGCAGAAGAAGATGGAGGTTTAGAGTTAGTAGGAGTTTGTCTCTTCTCAGCATTCTTCTGGGATCCTGCCGGTGGAGGAGGCAGAGTGTTCTGAGACGAGGTGACTGCAGACATCGCCGTGGACATGTTTTTCAATGATGAAGCCATGTAATTCTTTGAAATGATTTCGAACAGAAAGTTTTCTTATGAATGAAGCACCAATTGCCCCACGGTGGGCGCCAAACTGTTTTGGTCAAAAATCACACAAGGATAATACAACCAAACTTTATGTAAACGGGGTATGATGCTTGGTTTATAGAAAAAGTAAAGGATCACTTCAGTGTGAAATATGCAAAGACACAATGATTTATACGAGGAAAAAGCCCTTGATCAATATATGATCTCCGGCATAAAAAACCTCGGGTGATGGCAACTACCGATCACCAAACTTCAATATATCAAAATATGGTTACAACTTTGGATGATAATGAGCTGAGTACAAGGATCACTATAGTTTCGAGTGTCTAAGCGTGTGAGAATTGTGTTGTGTGTTCTTCCGAATGAGGAAGAGTGTTATATATACAAGTGTAGGTGACCTATTTTAGGTAAAAAGACTAATAATCAGCTCATTACCCCTTTAGAAATAAAAGTAAATCTAGCCTAAATTATCGCCCTTAAATCATGCCAAGTTTCCATATCCTTCACAACGTCCATCTCCGATTAAGCACATGCTATAATTGTAAAGACGTGTCCTTTAATTGTGATGCTTAAGAGCGGATCCTGCTAGATGTCCTGCAAAACAACATTAAATTCAACGAAAGCAACTGTTAGCATGAGGATCCTATGATGGTCCATGATCCTGATCCTGGAACTCTGCTGAGGATCACTATCTGCCAAAGAAACAAGGATCACTGGTTAGGATCACACGTGAGGATCATGTATTGTAAAAATCCAGCCCTAACAAATACCATATCTCCAACTTGAAACTTCCTGATCCTGACATTTTTGTTGTAAGCACCAGCCATTCTTTGTTGATAACTGGCCATCCTTATCCTAGCTAGATCCCTGATTTCTTCAATGGTATCCAGATCTTGAGCCAAGTTCTCATCATTTTCCTCAGGATCACGGGTACTTGTTCTAGCAGTTGGAACCACCATTTCTGTTGGGATCACTGACTCTGCCCCAAATACCAAAGAGAATGGAGTCTGGCCTGTAGCATTCTTGGGGGTTGTCCTATTAGCCCAAAGCACATAAGGTAGTTCTTCTGCCCATTTCCCTTTCTTAAATCCAAGCTTCTTCTTCAAATTGTTGATGATGATCTTGTTGGATGATTCTGCTTGACCATTAGCTTGTGGGTGGACTGGTGTTGATGTTATCATCTTAATCCCCCAGCTGTCACAAAAGTTAGTAGTTCTGCCCCCAATAAATTGGGAACCATTATCGCATATAATTTCAGAAGGAATACCAAATCTAGTTATAATATTTCTTTTAATGAAGGATATCACTTCCTTTTCTCTGACTTGGGCAAAAGCTTCAGCCTCTATCCACTTGGAGAAGTAATCAGTCATAGCTAGTGTTAGGGCTGGATTTTTGTGATACATGATCCTTACATGTGATCCTAACCAGTGATCCTTGTTTCTTTAGCAGATAGTGATCCTCAACAGGACTTCAGGATCAGGATCATGGACCATCCCAGGATCCTCATGCTAACAGTTACCTTCATTGAATTAAATCTTGTTTTGCAGGAACATCTAGCAGGATCCGCTCTTAGCATCACAATCAAAGGACGCGTCTTTACAATTATAGCATGTGCTTAATCGGAGATGGACGTTGCAAAGGATATGGAAACTTGGCATGATTTAAGGGCGACAATTTAGGCTAGATTTGCTTTTATTTCTAAAGGGGTAATGAGCTGATTATTAGTCTTTTTACCTAAAATAGGTCACCTACACTTGTATATATAGACACTCTTCCCCATTCGGAAGAACACACAACACAATTCTCACACGCTTAGACACACATTACGATAGTGATCCTTGTACTCAGCTCATTATCATCCGAAGTTGTAACCATATTTTGATATATTGAAGTTGGTGATCGGTAGTTGCCATCACCCGAGGTTTTTTATGCCGGAGATCATACATTGATCAAGGGCTTTTTCCTCGTATAAATCATTGTGTCTTTGCATATTTCATACTGAAGTGATCCTTTACTTTTTCAATAAACCAAGCATCATTCCCCATTTACTTAGAGTTTGGTTGCATTATCCTTGTGTGATTTTTGACCAAAACAGTTTGGCGCCCACCGTGGGGCAATTGGTGCTTCATTCATAAGAAAACTTTCTGTTCGAAATCATTTCAAAGAGTTACATGGCTTCGTCATTGAAGAATACATCCACAGCGATGTCGGCAGTCAATTCATCTACTGGCATTCCACCTTTGCCTCCACCACCAGCTGGATCTCAGAAAAATGCTGAGAAGAGACCAACTTCTATATCCTCTAAACCATCATCTTCTGCTCTAACTTCTTCTGTTCCCAGTACTAGTGATATATTTACTTTGATTTTGCAGATGAGGGATCGTATGCAGCAGCAGGATGAAACTAATGACAGGATCCTCAGAGAAATCGGAGATCTCAAAAGGCAAAAGAAAACGGTAGAGGATCATTCCCCACTAATGCCCAAATCTTTGAATTTTGATACTCCAATGATTACTTCTCAGCCAACAGAGGTCCCAGACATACAATATATGGGTGGATCAAGAGGAGTGCATTTCAGCCCAGCAACAATGAATCAGGCATCAGGATCATATTTTCAACCGGCGGGATCCTACGCCCAGCATTCGGGATCCTTCATGAGCTTAGGATCCTCCTTTGTCCCTGGATCATCCCAGGTTCAAGGATCCTCCTTCGTTCCGGGATCATCCCAGGTTCAAGGATCCTCCTTTGTTCCAGGATCATCCCAGGTTCAAGGATCCTCCTTCGTTCCGGGATCGTCTCAGATACCAGGATCCTTCCAGATGCCAGGATCCCTAAAAAGTTTGCAAACAGGGAGTCTAGATGTCCATCAAGGGGACTTCATTCCAATGCAGACCATTGCTTCCACTGGTCCCTCCGTTATCCCAGAATCCCAGCAATATGGATTCACACCCAATGTTCCTAACTTGAACCCGATGGGAGGTAACACCTTAAATAATTATCCTACCACTAACCATGGATTCGTGCAGGATACAGGTATCAATCATGCTTTGGCCAGGGAGTTACAGAAGCTGAAGGATATGATATCAAGTGTTCCAGGGGTAGTCAAGCCTATCCCGGAGATTGCAGATGGGAGCCATAAGGTATCTCGTTTTGCACCACCAATTTGTGATGCAGAGGTACCCAAAAGGTTCCATATCCCTACTATGAAGCTGTATGATGGTACAACGGATCCTGAGGAGCACATAGCACAATACAGGGAGAGGATGGAGATCAATCCAATCCCAGAAAAGTTAAAGGAAGCATGCTTATGTAAAGGATTTGGATCCACCCTTACTGGACCAGCTCTTAAATGGCTGCTAAGTCTTCCCCCTTACTCTATCACTTCATTTGCTAATTTAGTTAATTTATTCAATAACCAATTCTCTTGTAGTAGAAAATTTGAAAGATTAACTAGTGATTTATATAGGGTAACTCAAAGTCATAATGAATCATTAAGGGATTATATAACTAAATTTAGTAAAGAATCCTTGGACATTCCCAACTTGGATATGGTTACGGCTGTTGAAGCCTTCAAAATGGGACTGCTTAAGGATTCATTGTTCTATGATGATCTTGTTATGACACCATGCAGGAATCTAGATGAAGTAAGAACTCGGGCACTCAGGTTCATCCGGCTAGAGGATGACAAGAGGATCCAGGAGAGGCAAGTGGGATCCTCAAAACAGGAGAAGCAAGGATCCTCCTTCAAGAACAATAAATTCAAATCCTACCATAGAAATGACAACCAGAATGTGCATGCTGTTGACCAAGAAGAGGATGATGAAGATTATCCTCCAATCTCCGAATATTGTTTTTCCGTTGATAATCATGAACTAATCCTTGCAATGCAGAATCTACGAGAAAAAGCTAGGTGGCCCAGGAAGAATGATAAACCATCCGGGACTAAAGACAAGTCAAAATGGTGTGCATACCATGAGGATTTAGGGCATCTAACTGAAGAATGCATAGCTTTAAGAAAAGAAATTGGATATCTGTTGAGCAAGGGGCATCTAAAAGAATTGTTGGGAAGAAAAAAGCAAAGGACTCAGGATCCTGAAAGGATCCCTGAAAAGGCTCTAGCCCCTCCGGCGAATGCACAAGTGATCAACTTTATTTCCGGAGGATCAGACATCTGTGGTACATCCTTCTCGGCGGCCAAAAGGCGTGCAAAGGAAGTAAAAATGGATAATGGAGAGAGACCTATTCGAACATCAAGTGTCTCAGAAGGAAAGACGATAACGTTTGATGAGGATGATCGCATTAACATCCAGGATCCTCATCATGATAGTTTAGTTATTACCCTCTTTATCTCTAACCATTTTGTCCGCAGGATCCCTATCGACGGAGGAAGCTCAGTGAACATTATCCAGCTTGATGTTCTGAAGAAAATGGGTATCCCAGAATCAGACATCACACCAAGATCCTCCGTGCTTGTAGGATTCAGTGGAGAAACGAAGAAAACTCTGGGGGACATCAAACTCCCAATCTACGTGGAAGGATTACATAATTATCAAAAATTTTGTGTTATTGACTGTTTATCTTGTTGCAATGTTATCCTTGGCAGGCCCTGGATACATGATATGAAAGCAGTCCCATCCACCTATCATCAATGTGTGAAACTCCCTAGCCCATGGGGGATAATCAAGATCGACAGTGATCAGCAGGAGGCTAAGGATTGTTATACCTCATCCATGAAGCCAACCTCGAAGCCAAGGGAGCAATAGCAATTACAGTATCCTCCGAGGAATGTCTTGGAGGCAAGGGAACAAGATGTGGACGAAATCCTCTTGGATCCTAGTGATCCTGAATCAAAAATCTATATCGGATCAGGGATCCTTAGCAAAATGAAAGAAGACATAATATCCTTCCTCAAAAGAAGAAAATCTAACTTTGCATGGAAGCACGAAGATATGACAGGTATATCTAAGGATATCATCACTCATAAACTTGGCATTGACAGGTCTATCAAACCAATCCATCAAAAAAGGAGGAAGTTTGCACCAGAAAGGAATGCCATTATCCAAGAAGAAGTAGAGAGACTACTTCGAGCAGGTATGATCAGAGAGGTAAAATATCCAAAATGGTTAGCCAATGTGGTCGTTGTCCAAAAGAAAAACGGAAAGTGGAGGGTATGTGTCGATTTCACTGATCTGAATAAGGCATGTCCCAAGGATCCTTTCCCATTACCCCACATTGACTCCATGGTGGATGCAACGGCGGGGCATGAACTGTTGACCTTTATGGATGCATCATCTGGATTCCAACAAATTCAGATGGAACCATCCGACCAAGAGGATACGGCCTTTATGACCCCAACCGGTTTGTATTGTTATATTGCCATGCCTTTTGGACTAAGAAATGCAGGTGCAACATATCAAAGGCTGGTGAATATGATGTTCAAAGATCAAATTGGACAAACTATGGAAGTATACATCGATGATATGGTAGTCAAATCAAAGAAAGCTGAGGATCACCTAAGGGACTTGGAGGAAGCATTTGATATCCTTGATAATTATAACATGAAGCTTAATCCTTCGAAATGTCACTTTGGTGTTAAAGCAGGTAAATTTCTAGGATATATGGTAACTCAGAGGGGCATTGAAGCAAGCCCGGAGCAAATTAAAGCACTAGTAAATATCAAGTCCCCTGCCAATGCTAAGGATGTGCAAAGGCTAACAGGCAGGATAGCAGCTCTGAACAGGTTTATATCAAAATCCTCAGAAAGATGTAAAGAATTTTACGATATCTGAAGGAAAAACAAGAAGTTTGAATGGACTGAAAAACACGAGAATGCTTTACAAGCCCTTAAAGAATATATGTCCTCAGCACCAGCATTAATGAAACCTGGAAAAGGAGATGTGTTATCCTTATACCTGGCGGTATCCTCAACCGCTGTAAGTGTTGTCCTTGTTAAGGATCACGAAGGTACACAACATCCTATTTACTATGTAAGTAAGAGTTTACTTGATGCAGAATCCAGGTACTCACACCTTGAAAAACTTATTCTTGCGTTAATTATGGCATCAACTAAGTTAAGACATTATTTTGAAACTCATACTATCGTTGTTAGAACTAATTTTCCAATCAAGAATGTCCTCAGGAAACCAGAGATGTCCGGAAGAATGGCTAAGTGGGCAGTAAAGCTTAGTGCCCATGATATAAGATACGAGCCTAGAACAGCAATCAAATCCCAAGCACTAGCTGACTTTGTGGCTGATTTCAGTAGTGATCTACAAAAGGAAGCAGAATTGGAAGTCCAGCAGCTGGATGAGACCAAGGATCCTTGGATACTACACACTGATGGATCCTCAAATGTCAAGGGCACAGGGCTCGGGATACTACTAAAATCGCCACAGGGGGACATAATACCCCACTCCATAGCCTGTGAGTTCCAAGCAACTAACAATGAGGCTGAATATGAAGCCTTAATTGCTGGCTTGCAAATTGCTAAGGATATGGGGGTGAAATATCTTAAAGTATATGTGGACTCATTATTGATCACCAATCACTTTAATGGATCCTATGCATTTAAAGGTGAAAAACTAACCAAATACTTAGAGATAGTCAAGGAATTGGCACTCTCTTTTGTCTCTTTCAGCTTAACACAGGTACCAAGGGAGGAGAACACAGAAGCTGATGCATTGGCCAACCTAGGATCATCCTTGAAGATTCCACAAGATATAAGTATCCCCATCATCCATATCCTGGCTCCTGCTATTGAAAATCAGCTGGCCATGGAAATAGAGGAGGATACTGCAATGATCCCTAGTGAAGAAACTCAATCTTATTCAGGATCATGGATCTCACCAATCATGAGATACTTACAACACGGGGAGATTCCTATGGGAGAGAATCCTAGAGCTTTCAGGATCAAGGTATCTCAATTCACAATCTTAAATAATGTGCTATATAAACGATCTCTTGCAGGACCATATTTAAGATGTATCGAGGATCCTGAAATTCAAGAAGTGTTGAGAGACTTCCATGAAGGAGATTGTGGAAACCACACTGGGGGCAGGGCATTGTTCTCAAGGATCCTTAGAACAGGATACTACTGGCCAACCATGAAAAGGGATGCTGTAGAATATGCTAGGAAATGTGATCCTTGTTAAAGACACAGCAATATCCTTCATCAACCAGCCGAATTGCTACATCCTATACCATCCTCTTGGCCATTCATGAGATGGGGGATGGATATAGTTGGCAAGCTCCCCAAAGCACCTGGTGGAAAAGTATTTATGCTTGCCATGACCGACTACTTCTCCAAATGGATAGAAGCTGAAGCCTTTGCTCAAGTCAGAGAAAAGGAAGTTATATCCTTTATTAAAAGAAACATTATAACTAGATTTGGCATTCCCTCTGAAATTGTATGTGATAATGGTTCCCAATTCATTGGGAGTAGAACCACTAACTTTTGTGACAGTTGGGGAATTAAGATGATAACATCAACACCAGTCCATCCACAAGCCAATGGTCAAGCAGAATCATCCAACAAGATCATCATCAACAATCTGAAGAAGAAGCTAGGATCCAAGAAGGGGAAGTGGGCAGAGGAATTGCCTTATGTGCTGTGGGCTGATAGAACGACTCCCAAGAATGCCACTGGTCAAACACCCTTCTCCTTAGTATTTGGGGCTGAAGCAGTGATCCCAACAGAAATGGTAGTTCCAACTGCTAGAACAAGTACTCGTGATCCTGAAGAGAATGCTGCAATCTTAGCTCAAGACTTGGATACTATTGAGGAAATCAGGGATTTGGCTAGGATAAGGATGGCAAGCTACCAACAAAGAATGGCTGGTGCTTACAATAAAAATGTCAGGATAAGGAAGTTCCAAGTCGGAGATATGGTGTTGAGAAAAGCATTCCAAAACACTATCAATCCTGCTGACGGGAAGTTAGCACCAAAGTGGGAAGGCCCTTACTTGATTGAAGCTGAAGCAGGAAAGGGGGCATACAGATTGCCAACCATGGAAGGAAATTTGTTACCAAGAGCCTGGAATGCTGTTCACTTAAAGAAATATTTCATGTGAACATGATCCTTCAAGCATGTGATCCTTACATTGAAGTATCCTCGAAGGATCCCGGTGATGTCAGTAATCCTTACTCTGGTAATGTCCTTATCCAAAAACTATTACATTTCCTTACTTTTTACCTAAGGATAAGGATCATGTATCCTTCATCCTCTTCTCACGAACCATTTGAGTTATGATAGTTCAGGTATCTTCAGCATATCGTTAAAGATCTTCAAAAGCACCGCAGATCCTTGGGTTCAACCCCAGTTATCCTTGGGATTATCCCCAGTTTCCGCCAGCAGCGCACGATGATCCTGATATAGTTCACGTCTTTGGGACCAGTACCCACTTCCGGGGCTGACAACCTCATCGTACTGGCTATATCTAGGATCCTACGTATAATGGTAGACGTACCATACATCCGTTCCTAAGGTTTCTAACGTTTTCACGTTAGCTAAGGTTTTGACATTTTCATGTCACCAAGCTTGGATAGTCGCCAGTAAGGGCCATACTCCAGTTTACATACGATCCTTGGGCTTGTCCCCAGTTATCCTTTGGGCTTGTCCCCAGTGATCCTTTGGGCTTGTCCCCAGTTATCCTTCGGGCATGTCCCCAGCTACTAATTTATCCTTTACATTGGCTTAGTCCCAAGTTATGTTCCATTTTTCAGATTTTCGAAGTTAAACAAATAAGGATCCTTAATCCTTATTATTTATTAAAATCTCATCTACGGTTATCTTGATTAAAGGTTAGGATCCTAGCTTGGATCCTCAGGTATGATCCTTGACTGTTTTGATTATACTCATTATTCTGAACAACCCTTGCACTTTGACAGCTAAACCTATGATCCTTGAAATAAACTACCTTGAAAATTTTCAATGATAGGATATTTGATCATATCCTAAATTTATGAAACATGATTTGCTCAACTTCTGTTATTCTAACAAATATATTTCCAAAACAACTGGAAAATAAAGAGGATAAATAAAGGATAACAACACGAGATAAGCCAGAAAGATTAAAGTTATATTATTAACAAAAGGATCTTAAACCCTTTCAAAAAGTTGTCAAAATTGCCAACCCACATTTCTACCAGCAAAACGTGGCCCGTCCACATGGGTTGGCAAAGGGTGTCCATTGTTTATGCGGTCATAGCAGGTGCAGGAAAGTAAGAGCAGCAGGATCACAAAGGCTTCATCCCCCAAACAGAGGATCCCTCCACCATTTGTGATCCTACCTATTGTCCAGAGGATTCAGGATCCTTAACCCTAAAAACTATTGTTTAAGTACAGACCATCATTGTTTGAAAACACCAACAACCACAAAAACCACTACCAAATTTTAAAAATTGGGCTCCGACTATGTCTAGAAATTTCCATCATTGCCCAATCCTGCAGCTCAAACCTTTGCTGCTCCATCACCACTAGCTTCCCCACCTTGATCCTTGCCAGCATCACCACCTTCAAGCATAGGGATATCCTCAGCTTCATCATCGTCCTCCAGTTCCGCCAGCCTTGCCTTCCAACCCTCCACATCCCATGAGCTCTTGTCAAAGGCAGGATCCTGAGCCTCCGCAGCCATCTGCAGTTGTATCTTATACATAGCAATCGCGGCAGAGACCTTGGCATCCTGGGTGATCTCCTGCTTTTCGCCATCCATGTTGATCAGCATTTGAGCAGCCTCATCCTTTGTAGCCCGGAGCTCCTTCTCAAGATCAGCTATCTTAAGATCCTTCAACACGCCCATTTGTTGAAGGTCGGCGATTTGGCTTTCCTGATCCTCGACATGGCCAAGGTAGGTCTCTACTTCAGCAAGTTTCTGCAACAAGGAAAAAGGTAAGATCAGGACCAGGTGATGATCCTTACTTCATTAACATAATCAAGAAACTGCTGGCGGAGCAGGGGAAATCCTTGGAGATCCTCAGAAGTCTTTCTCTTCTTTCCCTTACCCCTAACAGGTGCTTTAGGGGCCGAAGCAGAGGGACTGGCAACAGAAGTCTTCTTTCTTGAAGACTTGACATTGGCAAGATCATCAATCCCAAACTTGGAGGCAGACTTGGCAGACTTAGCAGATTTCCCAGCGCCTACACAATCAAAACAAGATAAGTTTCCTAACTAATTTAACAGTCTTGCATAGAACTTACTTTTTGATAAGGATACTTACTTGACATTGTGGCATATGCGGAGGATACTTCTTGTGAATCTTGGATGGTGACTTGAAAACTTCTGGTCTCAGGATCAAGCTTTTTGAAAGCTAAAACTCTCTCTCTTGCAGCAGGGGTTAACTTGAGATGAGCAACGGATATAGCTGAAAAAACACAAAAGACAAAGGAAACATTAGTGATCTTCATCATAAGAAACAAGTCTGATGGTGATCCTTCCAGGATCCTCTATCCTACCATGAGTAGCCCACTCCTTGGGCAGATCCTTCCCGTTAGGGATGGTATCCCTCCTAACAAAGAAGAATCGTCGCTTCCAGTTGGTATCATTTTTGGTGACCTTAAAAACAGGGTGATCCTCCCCAGCTTTCCGTTTCAGCAAATATCGATAGGAACCAAACGTGGTAAGATCATAAAGCTCAGCCAGCTCTGCCATCCCTAAGTCAATCCCCTCCTGCTCGATGATCCTCTCGAAGGTATACAAAACCCTCCAGATCATCGGCATGGCTTGGATATAAGATATGCCGGTCAAGGAAAAGAAGGATTGGGTGAAGGCTGGAAAAGGATACGAATATCCTATGGTAAACGGAGTTGCAGGAAAGGCCACCCAGGTGTCGGAAACAAAATCGCTTAAAGCGGTGGAAGTGAATGACTTGAAGATAGCATCCGCCGGAAAACAGTGACGGATCCTATCAACATGAGCATCGGTGAAGCAGCATCTCTCGGTAGGAGAGTCTTTAATGATCCCTTGGCTTTTCAGGGGACTGCTCTTCTTGTGATCCTTGTGAGGGGAATTTCGGAGCAACATACTCATGGCAATAAAAATAGGGGAGCAGAAAAACAGAGCAAGAGAAAGAAGAAAGAGAAGAGAAGAGAATACCTGATCGATCTTCGGTAGAGATTATAAAGGGAGTATATCTTGAATTTAAATGCAGATTGATCCTAACCCTATCTCCTATTTATAATCATGATTTGCAGGGATGTCACTTCAGTGACGTAAAGGTTGCAACGGCTAGTCCGGTTATAACGGCTAGTTATCCGAGTCACCCGTTGCAGATAAGATCAAAGCAAAATATAACTCGTTAATTTACAATAAACTCCTTATATTTTGGGGGCAATTGTTAGGGCTGGATTTTTGTGATACATGATCCTTACATGTGATCCTAACCAGTGATCCTTGTTTCTTTAGCAGATAGTGATCCTCAGCAGGACTTCAGGATCAGGATCATGGACCATCCCAGGATCCTCATGCTAACAGTTACCTTCATTGAATTAAATCTTGTTTTGCAGGAACATCTAGCAAGATCCGCTCTTAGCATCACAATCAAAGGACGCGTCTTTACAATTATAGCATGTGCTTAATCGGAGATGGACGTTGCAAAGGATATGGAAACTTGGCATGATTTAAGGGCGACAATTTAGGCTAGATTTGCTTTTATTTCTAAAGGGGTAATGAGCTGATTATTAGTCTTTTTACCTAAAATAGGTCACCTACACTTGTATATATAGACACTCTTCCCCATTCGGAAGAACACACAACACAATTCTCACACGCTTAGACACACATTACGATAGTGATCCTTGTACTCAGCTCATTATCATCCGAAGTTGTAACCATATTTTGATATATTGAAGTTGGTGATCGGTAGTTGCCATCACCCGAGGTTTTTTATGCCGGAGATCTTACATTGATCAAGGGCTTTTTCCTCGTATAAATCATTGTGTCTTTGCATATTTCATACTGAAGTGATCCTTTACTTTTTCAATAAACCAAGCATCATTCCCCATTTACTTAGAGTTTGGTTGCATTATCCTTGTGTGATTTTTGACCAAAACAGCTAGCATGAACACTTTTCCACCAGGTGCCTTAGGGAGCTTACCAACTGTTTTGGTCAAAAATCACTTAAAGATAATGCAACCAAACTTTATGTAAACGGGGAATGATGCTTGGTATGATGAACAAAGTGAAGGATCACTCAAATGTAAAATGCACAAGTGACACAAGGATTTATACGAGGAAAAAGCCCTTGATCAATGATCTCCGGCATAAAAAACCTCGGGTGATGGAAACTACCGATCACCAAACTTCAATATAACAAATAATGGTTACAACTTTGGATGGTAACGAGCTAGGTACAAGGATCACTATCGTATCGTATGCTAAAGCGTGTGAGAAATGTGTCGTGTCTTCCGAATGTTCAAGAGTGCCTTTTATACAAGTGTGTGTGGTTTTATTTTAGGCAAATCACCTAACTACTAGCTCGTTACCCCTTTAGAAATAGAAGTAAATTTAGCCTAAATAATCGCCCTTGAATTGTGCTGAGTTTCCATATTCTTCATAACGTCCATCTTTGATTATGCATGTGCAAAATTAGCGTGATAGATTCCTTGTTTACGTTGCTAAGACCAAGTCCAACTAGTAATTCCTACAAAACAACATTTAATCCAAAGAGAACAATCGTTAGTGTGAGGATCCTTAGGAGGTTCCGTGATCCTGATCCTTGAGCTCCTCTGAGGATCACTATCTGCCAAAGAAGTAAGGATCACTTGTTAGGATCACATGTAAGGATCATAGGTCATAAAAATCCAGCCCTAACAATTGCCCCCAAAATATAAGGAGTATTTATGTAATATAAACGAGTTATATTTTGCTGAATCTTATCTCTAACTAACTCAACGGATATTTAGCCGTTAAGAATGAACTATCCGTTGCGATCTGACATCATGGAGGTGACAGCCCTGCACAAATCATCATTATAAATAGAAATAGGGATAGGATCGTTTGCATTTAAATTCGAGAACTCTTCCCTTTATAACCGCGATCAGAGGATTGAACAGGTATTCCCCTTCTCCTTCTATCTTGCTTGCTCTGTTTTTCTTTTTCTTTCCATCGTCTTGAAAAAATGTTGCTCCGGAACTCCCCGCACAAGGATCCTAAGAAGAACAGTCCCTTGAAGAGTCAAGGGATCATCAAGGATTCTCCCACCGAGAGGTGTTGTTTTACTGATCCTTACATTGACAAAATCCGTCATTGTTTTCCGGCGAACACCCACTTTAAATCTTTTGACCCTACCGCTCTGAGCGATTATATTTCTGAGACTTGGGTAGCTTTCCCGGTCACTCCTTTCTTGACAGGATATTCGTATCCTTTTCCCCAATTCACCCAATCTTTCTTCTCCCTTACCGGCATCAGCTATATCCAGGCTATGCCGATGATCTGGAGGGTGTTATACACCCTTGAAAGGATCATTGGGCAAGAGGGTATTGACCTTGGCATGGCGGAGTTGGCTGAGATGTATGATCTTACCACTTTCGGATCCCACCGATACTTGTTTAAGCGAAAAGCTGGAGAGGATCATCCTGTCTTCAAAGTTACCAAGAACGACACGAACTGGAAGCGATGGTTCTTTTTTTGTTAGGAGAGATACCATCCCTGATGGGAAGGATTTGCCCAAGGAGTGGGCTACTCATGGTAGGATAGAGGATCCTGGAAGGATCACCGTAGGACCTATCTTTTAGCATAAGGATTACTGATGTCCTGTTATTTTTTGTGCAGCTATCTCCATCTCTCATCTGAAGTTGACACCTGCTGCAAAAGAGAGACTTTTGGCCTTTAAGAAGCTTGATCCGGAGACAAGAACTTTCTAGGTTGCTACCCAGGATTCTCAAGAAGTATCCTCTGCCTCTGTCACAATGTCAAGTAAGTATCCTCATTTAAAAAGTAATTCTATGTAGGATTTTCAAGTTTAATTAGAATACTTATCTTATTTTGGTTGTGTAGGTGCTGGAAAATCCTCTAAGTCTGCTTCAAAGTTCGGTATTGATGATCTTGCTAATGTCAAATCTGCAAGGAAGAAGACTCCTGCTGCTAGCCCAACTGCTTCAGCCCCTAAAGCACCTATTAGGGGTAAAGGAAAGAAGAGAAAGGCCTCTGAGGATTTACAAGGTCTGCCCCTGCTCCGCCAACAGTTTCTGGACTACTTCAACGAGGTAAGGATCACTGCCCCTGTTTGTTATCCTGACAGTTTTGAGGATCACTTGTTTCTGACGTTATGCCTTGTTTTCCTTGCAGAAATTTGCTGAGATAGAGACTTATGTTGGCCACGTCGATTATCAAGACCGCCAAATTGCTGACCTCCAACAGATGGGTGTGCTGAAGGATCTTAAGATAGCTGATCTGAGAAGGAGCTCCGGGCCACCAAGGATAAAGCTGCCAGGATGCTGATCAATTTTGATTATGAGAAGCATGAGATCACCCAGGATGCCAAGGTCTCTGCTGCGATAACCATGTATAAGATCCAGCTGCAGATGGCTTTGGAGGCTCAGGATCCTGCCTTCGACAAGAGCACATGGGACGTTGAGGGCTGGAAGGCGAGGCTGGCAGAGTTGGAGGATGATGAAGAGGCTGAGGAGGTCCCGATGCTTGAGGGTGGTGATGTTGGCAAGGATCAGGGTGGAGAGGCAAGTGGAGCTGGTGGTGATGGTGCTGCGAAGGCTTGAGCTGCAGGATTGGGCGATGAAGGAAACTTCTAGACATAGCCGGAGCCCAATTTTTTTGTGTTTGTTGATGTTTTTAAACAATTATGGTCTGTAACTTTGGAACAATAGGTTTAGGGTTGAGGATCTAGGATCCTTCAGACAATAGGTAGGATTACACATGGTGGAGGGATCCTCTGTTTGGGGGATGACGCCATTGTGATCCTGCCGCCTTTTAATTTCCTGCATGCTATGACCGCACAAACAATAGACACCCTTTGCCAACCCATGTGGACGGGCCCCGTTTTGCTGGTAGAAACGTGGGTTGGCAATTTTGACAACTTATGAAGGGTTTTAAACCTTTGTTAATAAAATAACTCTAATCTTTTTGGCTTATCTTGTGTTGTTATCCTATTAATTTCCAATTGTTTTGATATATATTTGCCTGAGTGAGAAAGGTTAAGCAAATTATGTTTAAGAAATTTAGGATATGATCCTGGATCAAATATCCTATAATCGAAAATTTTCAAAGTAGTTTATTTTAAGGATCATAGGTTCAGTTGTCAAAGTCTAAGGGTTATTAAAACAATTAATGAATGAAATTGAAAATTGTTGAGGATCATACCCGAGGATCCAAGTTAGGATCCTAACCTTTAATCAGGATAACCATAAGTGAAACTTTAATGGATAATAAGGATTAAAGATCCTTAATTGTTTAACTTTGGAAACCTGAAAAGTAGAACGTAACTTGGGACTAAGCCAATATAAAAGATAAGTTAGTAACTGGGGACAAGCCTAAAGGATAACTGGGGACAAGCCCAAAGGATCACTGGGGACAAGCCCGAAGGATAACTGGGGACAAGCCCAAAGGATAACTGGGGACAAGCCCAAAGGATAACTGGGGACAAGCCCAAGGATCGTATGTAAACTTGAGTATGTCCCTCACTGGCGACTATCCAAACATAGTGACATGAAAATGCCAAAACCTTAGCTAACGTGAAAACGTTAGAAACCTTAGGAACGGATGTATGGTACGTCTACCATTATACGTAGGATCCTAGGTATAGCCAGTACGATGAGGTTATTAGCCCCTAAAGCGAGTACTGGTCCCAAAGACGTGAACTATACCAGGATCATCGTGCGCTACAGGCGAAAACTGGGGACAAGCCCAAGGATAACTGGGGACAAGCCCAAGGATCTGAGTTGCTTCTGAAGATTGTTGACATTATGCTAAGGATACCTGGACTTATCAGAACTCAAAATCTCGTGAGAGAAGGATGAAGGATACATGATCCTTATCCTTAAATAAGAAGATATGTAAATAAGAGTTCGAGCTTAGGACATTACCAGAGTAAGGATCATTGATCCTTCAGGGATCCTTGAAGGATACTTCCAATGTAAGGATCACTCATGCCAGAAGGATCCTGCTTCACATGAAATATTTCTTTAAGTGAACAGCATTCCAGGCTCTTGGTAACAAATTTCCTTCCATGGTTAGCAATCTATATGCCCCCTTTCCTGCTTCGGCTTCAATCAAGTAAGGGCCTTCCCATTTTGGTGCCAATTTCCCATCAGCAGGATTGATGGTATTTTGGAATGCTTTTCTCAATACCATATCCCCAACTTGGAATTTCCTTATCCTGACATTTTTGTTGTAAGCACCAGCCATTCTTTGTTGGTAGCTAGCCATCCTTATCCTAGCCAGATCCCTGATTTCTTCAATAGTATCCAAGTCTTGAGCCAGGTTTGCATCATTTTCCTCACTATCACGGGTACTTGTTCTAGCAGTTGGAACCACCATTTCTGTTGGGATTACTGATTCTGCCCCAAACACCAAAGAGAAGGGTGTTTGACCAGTAGCATTCTTGGGAGTTGTCCTATCAGCCCAAAGCACATAAGGCAATTCCTCTGCCCATTTCCCCTTCTTGGATCCAAGTTTCTTCTTCAGATTGTTGATGATGATCTTGTTGGATGATTCTGCTTGACCATTGGCTTGTGGGTGGACTGGTGTTGATGTTATCATCTTAATCCCCCAACTGTCACAAAAGTTAGTAGTCCTGCTCCCAATAAATTAGGAACCATTATCACATACAATTTCAGAAGGAATGCCAAATCTAGTTATAATGTTTATCTTAATAAAGGATATAACTTCCTTTTCTCTGACTTGGGCAAAAGCTTCAGCCTCTATCCACTTGGAGAAGTAGTCAGTCATAGCAAGCATGAATACTTTTCCACCAGGTGCTTTAGGGAGCTTGCCAACTATATCCATCCCCCATCTCATGAATGGCCAAGAGGATGGTATAGGATGTAGAAATCCAGCCGGCTGATGAAGGATATTGCTGTGTCTTTGACAAGGATCACACTTCTTAGCATACTCCACAACATCCCTTTTCATAGTTGGCCAGTAGTATCCTGTCCTTAAGATCCTTGAGAACAATGCCCTGCCCCCAGTGTGGTTTCCACAATCTCCTTCATGGAAGTCTTTTAACACTTCTTGAACTTCAGGATCCTCGATACATCTTAAATATGGTCCTGCAAGAGATCGCTTATATAGCACATTATTTAAGATTGTGAATTGAGATACCTTAATCCTGAAAGCCCTAGGATTTTCTCCCATAGGAATCTCCCCGTGTTGTAAGTATCTCATGATTGGTGAGATCTACGATCCTGAACAAGATTGAGTATCCTCACTAGGGATCATTGCAGTATCCTCTTCTATTTCCATGGCCACCTGAGTTTCAATAGCAGGAGCCAGGATATGGATGATGGGGATACTTATATCCTCTGGGATCTTCAAAGATGATCCTAGATTGGCCAATGCATCAGCTTCTGTATTTTCCTCCCTTGGTACCTGTGTCAAACTGAAGGAAACAAAGGAGAGTGCCAATTCTTTGACTATCTCTAAATATTTGGTTAGTTTTTCACCTTTAACAGCATAGGATCCATTAAAGTGATTGGTGTTTAACAATGAATCCACGTATACCTCAAGATACCTGATCCTCATGTGTTTAGCGATTTGTAAACCAGTGATTAAGGCTTCATATTCAGCCTCATTATTAGTGGCTTGGAACTCACAAGCTATGGAATGGGGTATTATGTCCCGCTGTGGCGATTTTAGTAGTATACCAAGCCCCGTGCCTTTGACATTTGAGGATCCGTCAGTATATAGTATCCAAGGATCCTTAGTTTCATCCAGCTGTTGGACTTCCAATTCGGCTTCCTTTTGTAAATCACTACTGAAATCAGCCACAAAGTCTGCTAATGCTTGGGATTTGATGGCTGTTCTGGGTTCATATATTATATCATGGGCGCTAAGCTTTACTGCCCACTTAGCCATTCTTCCGGACATCTCTGGTTTCCTGAGGACATTCTTAATTGGGAAATTAGTTCTAACAACAATAACATGTGTTTCAAAATAATGTCTTAGTTTAGTAGATGCCATAATCAGTGCAAGAATAAGTTTTTCAAGGTGTGAATACCTAGATTCAGCGTCAAGTAAACTCTTACTTACATAATAGACAGGATATTGTGTACCTTCATGATCCTTAACAAGGACTGCACTTACTGCTTTTGAGGATACCGCAAGGTATAAGGATAACACATCTCCTTTTTCTGGTTTCATCAATGCTGGGGCTGAGGACATGTATTCTTTTAGGGCTTGTAAAGCATTCTCATGCTTTTCAGTCCATTCGAATTTCTTGTTCTTTCTTAGGATGTCATAGAATTCTTTACACTTTTCTGAGGATTTGGATATGAATCTGTTTAGAGCTGCTATCCTGCCTGTTAGCCTTTGCACATCCTTAGCGTTGGCGGGGGATTTGATATTCACCAACGCTTTGATTTGTTCCGGGCTTGCTTCAATGCCCCTCTGGGTTACCATATATCCTAAGAATTTTCCTGCTTTAACACCGAAGTGACATTTTGAAGGATTAAGCTTCATATTATAGTTATCAAGGATATCGAATGCTTCCTCCAAGTCCCTTAGGTGATCCTCAGCTTTTTTGGATTTCACCACCATATCGTCTATGTACACTTCCATAGTTTGTCCAATTTGATCTTTGAACATCATATTTACCAGCCTTTGATATGTTGCACCTGCATTTCTTAATCCAAAAGGCATAGTAATAAAACAATATAAACCGGTTGGGGTCATAAAAGCCGTATCCTCTTGGTCAGACGGTTCCATCTGAATTTGTTGGAATCCAGACGATGCATCCATAAAGGTTAACAGTTCATGACCCGCCGTTGCATCCACCATGGAGTCAATGTGGGGTAATGGGAACGGATCCTTGGGACATGCCTTATTCAAATCAGTGAAATCGACACATACCCTCCACTTTCCATTTTTCTTTTGAACAACAACCACATTGGCTAGCCATTTTGGATACTTTACTTCTCTAATCATACCTGCTCGTAGTAATCTTTCTACCTCTTCCTGGATAATGGCATTTCTTTCTGGTGCAAACTTCCTCCTTTTTTGATGGATTGGTTTAACCGACCTGTCAATGCCAAGTTTATGAGTGATAATATCCTTAGATATACCTGTCATATCCTCGTGTTTCCATGCAAAGGTAGATTTTCTTCTTTTGAGGAAGGATACAATGTGACAACTCGTAATTCGAACCCACATCTGTGTAACGTTATGTACCTATAGGATACTTTGGGTAATGAATGTTTTGCTTATGTGTATTATGTGTAACGTGGATTACATGATTGTATGTATGCATTAAACCGCACAACACTAGGCAACCCGAACCACACAACATTCACAATCGCACAAGCCCTCTTGGGCCGTAAAGGTTGTAACTGGATATTGGGACGGTGGCCCATGTTTAGGCCGGCCCACTCCCCTACTCGTATACACTTGGGAGGTGTTTACTATCTCACTGGTTACCAAACAATCTACACACAACCCTAGACGACTTCTCTCTCTCTCGTCCCTTTCTCTCTCGAAGCCAAAGGCACCCAAGACTCACAGTTTGGAATTGTTCTTGCATCTACCATTCGGTTAGTATGGTTGATTGATTGTACTTGATGTGTTGATGTTTTGTTATCATAGCTTTGCATGATGATCTAGGATTCCTGATTAATATGATTGTTTGGGTTGAACGATAATGTTCTCGATAATCGGTTTTCCGGGTACATTTGATTTGCTTGTTCAATAGTGCTTATGCGGTTTGGAATGCATGATCTAGTATTAGAACCGAACACATGGAAATTGGTTATGATATATTAGAACGCGGATTATTAATGTTCATAAATCGGTTCATGCTTGTTAAATTGTTCATATGTTAGATTAGGGTTCTTATGGATTAAAGAATAGATGCTTGTTTTGATCGAATTATGGCCATGATTGAAACTGTTTGGTTGTTGATTGATTGGTGAATTTTTGGAAACTATGAATGATAATTGATAATTGTAACTAACTTGCACATAATTTGGGTATGTTAAAACAAACCGCACAAGGCCTCTTGATCGTACAAGAGGCCCACACGTACAAGCCTTCACGGACCGCACAAGTTGAATCAGGTCCATTCTGTTGGGCAGGACAGCCCAATTGTCCATTCGCACAAGCTTATCCGGTCGCACAAGGTACCCGGATCGTACAAGGAGCTAAGTCGCACAACATGTTTGAATCGCACAAGAGTTGTCCAGTCGCACAAGACGAACTGGACTACTCCGGATTGTTGTTTAAATTGTTACTTGGGCTATATCCCGTTCTGTTGGGCTTCTAGACTGTGGGCCGGGTAGTTGACTCATCGCACAACCCAAGCTGATCACACAAATCAGCTTGGATTGCACAACACTGTCACTTGTTAAATGTGCTGGGCTGATATGTTATATTTTTGTTGGGCTGGACTAATCGGATCACACAAGCCGAGCCGGATCGCACAAGGTCCTTATGTGCCATCGGTTTGGGCCGAGAATTGTTATGGGGTTGTTATGTATATGGGCCGGGGTATTGGATCGCACAACATGTTGTGGATCACACAACATGTTGGGCCAATTACTATTGGGCTTCGTGACATTACTTGACTGCTAAGATGTTGCCATGATCAATACGTGATTATTAACGTGTTCACTTGTATGAAACGTACGTGCATTACTCGAACCAAACCTGACTTGTATGGTAATCCTGTTAGGACGTGTTTGATCACTTTTAAGTCAAGTAACTCTGGTATAATCTGCCGAGCAAACCAAGGTGAGTTCATTGCATTTTCTCAAGCATGCGTCCCGGTGGTTTGGGACAACTGGTAAACATTTGGAAGGGAAACATTGGGTAAACAACTTAATCGGTTTTGGTTATTGCCTGGAGGGCAATGGGGGTAATTAGTTGATAGCGCTATTAGGTGGGAAACCTCACACCGGGCCGTAAGGACGGGCGTGAACTAATTATCTGGATAGGGCTATGGTTGTTAGAGGCACACTCCTCGGATACATATGGGCACACTCCCTAGGGTATCTAACGATGGCAACATAGCAAACGGTCGTTAAGGGGTACCCACTCCCCGGATACACATGGGCACACTCCCTAGGGTATCTAACATGAGCAACATCGAAACGCAACATTGAAACGTACAAACATACATCTGGTAACTCAACAAGTTAACAAAACCTTGAACTCCCCAGCGTAGTCTGACACACTTGTTTGCATGCTTGTAGGTCGTTAACTTTGGAACATGGACTTGCTATCTGGGCGTGCTGGAGTGGTCATGGATCGAAGCTACTGGATTAATTATAACTGATACATTGGTTTTAAGTTTATTTTGAAACAATTACTAAACGACTTATCATATGCTTCCGCTACATAACTCTTGAGAATTAATATTGTGTTTGACATTTAATCTTGGCTATTAATGACATGTTTTATTTAAGTGTTTACTATTGGTTCAATGTGATTGGTGGCTCAGACTCTGATGTGTAACACGCCACGCGGGGTTTCCGCAAGTGGTATTTTGGGGGTGTTACAGTTTGGTATCAGAGCCACTGGTTATAGTGAACTAGGTTTTAAAACGTTTTGTAAAACCAGACTATAACCGAACAACTTCGAAAATCGATCATGACACTCAGCTCCAGATTGCAAGGTTCGTCTCTCTCACTTTATACATTACTTGCTTAGCAGTCACACACTCACAACGTATACCAACCGAAACATCTAACACCATAGTGACTTGATAGTGTGACACTACTCTTCGACTTATGTGAACCATAGACCTGTAATACCATCTGTTGTGTTATTTGAACGGGGGAAAATTCGAGCGCAAGCTAAGAGGCTCTGAGATGAACATGCAAATCGCCTTATTATTATGGGTGCACACTTAATAATAGCGCGGGGTGCATGCAAGTCCCAGTGAGGCTTATCGAGCGTGAGAAGGGTTCTGCCTTACTATGTGTGAACCTGGTAGTACGTAAATATCAGTATGGTCCTTGACTCCTATCTTATTTTGATCTCTAAATCGGTTTATTCCCCACTATAGAAACATGAGTGGACGAGGACACGGACGTGGCAACATCAACATGACTCAGGCTGAGTTGACTGACCTAATCAATACCCGCGTGGCTGAGGCTCTAGCAGCCTATCAAGCTGGTACGGAATGTACCAAGTACTCTTTACTCTTATACCACGTGCACGTCTTTTCATTCCTATAATGTGTTTCCTCCCGTTATTTAGGTCAACAAGCGCAACCTCAACCTAACCAGCCTGCGTGTACATTCAAAATGTTTATGGACTGTAAGCCATAGACCTTCACCGGAACTGAAGGGGCTGTGGGACTTCTGAGATGGTTCGAGAAAGCAGAGTCCGTGTTTGCTATCTGTAACTGTCCCGCTGGGGACAAGGTGAAATATGCCGCGGGCACCTTGGCTGATGGTGCCCTAACATGGTGGAATGCCCAAGTGCAGTTGTTGGGCATTGAGGCAGCGAATGCCACAACTTGGGAAGACTTTAAAGAACTGATCAGGGAAGAGTACTGTCCTCGGGATGAAGTTCAGAAGCTGGAAAACGAATACTACGACTTGAAGATGGTTGGATCTGAAGTCGAAGCGTATGTGAAGCGATCGTATGAATTGGCCGACATGTGCCCGAACTTGTCTCGGCCTATGTCTAGGAGGATTGAGTTATTCATCAAAGGGTTGCCTCCGCGTGTGAAGAGCTTGGTCACAGCAGCCCATCTCAATGATTTGACACAGATCGTTCGTCTGACTCACAAGATTGTGGATCAAGAGGTGGAAAGCGATTCGTTACCCCCGCGTATTTCGGCCACTAAAGCTGCTACACCCACTGCCACTGCGTCCGCTAATGATAACAAGCGGAAGTGGAGTGATTATGACAAGGCATCCAGTGCTGGCCAGACTCAGAAAAGGCCAGACAACAGCAACCGCAGCATCAGCCAGTCGTCTTCCGTCAATCAAGGCCAGGGAAGTGGCCACAGCCAGGGTCCGTACGCAGGGAAGAAGCCACGATGTGACAAGTGTGGCTATCATCATTTTGGGTCGTGTACTCGGAAGTGTGACAGGTGTGGTAAGGCGGGCCATGAGGCCAGGGATTGCAGGGCCCCACAGCCTAAACACCAGCAGCAACAAAACCAGCAGAATCAGAGACAACAGGGACAACCACCCCAGCAGAACCAGGGTTTCAGGAAGGGGTGCTACCATGTGGTGACGAGGGCCACTTTAAGCGGGATTGCCCTCAGTTAAACCAGAACGCTAACGACAACAACCGCCCGAATAACAACAATGCTGGAAACAACAACAACAACAACAACGGCAACAACGGGGGTAATGGTGCTCGGGGCAGAGTGTTTCAGCTTGGAGCAGGGGATGTCAGGAATGACGGCAACGTTGTAACTGGTACGTTTCCTGTTAACAATCGTATTGCTTCTGTATTATTTGATTCGGGTGCCGATTGGAGTTACGTGTCCCTAGAGTTTAGTCAACGATTAGGGATAACCCCAACACCTTTAGAGGTTAAACAAGTAGTGGAACTAGCAAATGGTAAGACGATAGAAGCCTTAAATGTTCTTTTTGGGTGCAAACTAGATCTCGTGGGTCAGGTGTTTGACATTGACCTCCTTCCCGTTACGCTCGGTAGCTTTGACATAGTGATAGGCATGGATTGGTTGTCCAAGCACCAAGTAGAAATTCTGTGTAAGGAGAAGATTGTGCGTATTCCTCTCCCTGATGGAGAGTCACTGTTGGTTCAAGGGCATCGTAGTGGGACGATGGTTGGGATTATCACGGCCATGCGTGCACAGCAGTATCTACAAAAGGGGTATCCTGCACTGTTAGCGTTAGTTACCAACGCTCAGTCTGAAGAGAGTAAGATCGAGGATATACCAGTGGTGCGAGAATTCGCTGATGTGTTCCCAGAGGAGCTACCAGGGTTACCTCCTCATCGTCAAGTGGAATTCCAGATTGATCTTGCGCCGGGAGCGGCCCCAATTGCTCGAGCTCCTTACCGTTTAGCACCTGGAGAGTTACAGGAACTGTCCAATCAACTGCAGGAGTTGTTGGATAGGGGTTTCATTCGACCCAGTTCTTCGCCTTGGGGAGCCCCAGTTCTGTTCGTGAAGAAGAAAGACGGGTCATTCCGTATGTGTATCGACTATCGAGAACTCAACAAGGTGACCATTAAGAACCGCTATCCTTACCACGCATCGACGACTTGTTCGACCAGTTGCAAGGGTAAAGTTTCTATTCAAAGATCGACTTAAGGTCGGGTTATCACCAGGTAAGGGTTAGGGAAGAGGATGTTCCCAAGACAGCCTTTCGAACGCGCTACGGACACTATGAGTTTTTGGTCATGCCGTTTGGATTGACCAATGCACCAGCGGTTTTCATGGATCTCATGAACCGCGTATGCAAGCCATATCTCGACGAGTTTGTTATAGTGTTTATTGACGACATCTTAGTCTATTCCAAGAACAAGGAAGATCACGAGCGTCACCTACGCCTCATCTTGGAACTCTTGAGAAGGGAACAGTTGTATGCGAAATTTTCTAAGTGCGACTTTTGGATTCGAGAAGTGCACTTCCTTGGGCATGTTGTTAACGAGAAAGGGATACATGTGGATCCTGCGAAGGTGGATGCGGTTAAGAATTGGGCGGCACCAAAGACTCCGTCTGAGGTACGGCTATTTCTTGGTCTCGCAGGGTATTATCGAAGGTTCATTAAAGATTTCTCGAAAATCGCGCAACCTCTCACCTCGCTGACACAGAAGAACACAACGTACTCTTGGGGAACGAAGCAGGAAGAGGCCTTCCAAGTTCTGAAGCAGAAACTTTGCAGTGCACCGATCTTGTCTTTACCAGAGGGCACCGAAGATTTTGTGGTCTATTGTGATGCTTCGATTCAGGGTCTCGGTTGCGTGTTGATGCAACGCGAGAAGGTAATAGCTTATGCTTCTCGTCAGCTGAAGGTGCACGAGAAGAACTACACGACACACGACTTGGAGTTAGGAGCGGTGGTATTTGCGTTGAAGATTTGGAGGCACTATCTGTACGGTACCAAATGCACCATCTACACCGACCATAGGAGTCTCCAGCACATCTTCGACCAGAAAGAATTGAATATGCGACAACGACGATGGGTGGAATTATTGAACGATTATGAATGTGCCATCAAGTATCATCCGGGCAAGGCGAACGTTGTAGCTGACGCCCTCAGCAGAAAGGATAATGCACCTAGGCGTGTACGAGCATTGCAACTCACAATCCAGTCCAACCTCCCTTCCCAGATACGAGACGCTCAGTTGGAAGCGTTGAAACCAGAGAACGTTCGAGCTGAAGCTTTACGCGGCTCGAGGCAACGACTAGAACAAAAGGGAGACGGTGCTTACTATGTAACCGGACGCATTTGGGTCCCATTCTTTGGCAACTTACGGGAACTTGTAATGGAAGAGGCACATAAGTCACGTTACTCCGTACATCCTGGATCAGATAAGATGTACCATGACTTAAAAACTACGTACTGGTGGCCTAGCATGAAGGCTCATATAGCAACCTACGTCAGCAAATGTTTGACTTGTGCTAAAGTCAAAGCAGAACATCAAAAGCCCTCAGGTCTACTGCAGCAACCGGAGATACCCACCTGGAAGTGGGAGCAGATCGCTATGGATTTCGTGACAGGACTACCAAGAACTCAGGCTGGGAACGACACTATTTGGGTGATTGTTGATCGCCTCACGAAATCAGCACACTTCCTAGCAATCAAGGAAACAGACAAGTTTTCTCAGCTGGCAGCAGTGTATCTTAAGGAAGTGGTTTCTAGGCATGGAGTGCCAACTTCTATCATTTCAGACCGTGATCCGCGTTTCACTTCAGAGTTATGGCAGTCTATGCATAAATCGTTTGGTTCCCAACTCGACATGAGTACCGCTTATCACCCACAGACGGATGGTCAAAGCGAGCGCACCATCCAAACACTCGAAGATATGCTTCGGGCATGCGTACTCGACTTTGGAAAAGGATGGGAGAAGCACCTACCGTTGATAGAATTCTCCTACAACAACAGCTATCATTCAAGTATTAAGGCAGCTCCGTTCGAAGCGCTGTACGGACGAAAATGTCGTTCACCTCTCTGTTGGCATGAGATAGGTGATAGCCAGATCACAGGCCCTGAGCTTGTTCTTGAAGCATCGGAAAGCATTGTGCAGATCAGAAACCGTATGGCCGCAGCTCGCGATCGTCAGAAAAGCTACGCGGACAAGCGTAGTAAACCGCTGGAATTTGAAGTTAATGACCGCGTTATATTAAAGGTTTCACCCTGGAAGGGTGTGGTGCGTTTTGGGAAACGCGGCAAACTAAACCCTCGTTATGTGGGACCATTCAAAATTCTAGAACGGATTGGAAAGGTGGCCTACAGGTTGGAATTACCTGCTGAGTTGGGTAATGTCCATGATGTATTTCACGTATCACAGCTAAAGAAGTGTTTGGTTGATGAAACACTAGTAGTACCATTTCAAGAGCTGAAGATAGACGACAAATTACAGTTTGTCGAAGAACCTATTGAAATTATGGATCGGGAAGTTAAAGTTCGTAAGCACAGCCGCATACCGATTGTGAGAGTTCGTTGGAACTCAAGACGGGGTCCAGAGTTCACGTGGGAACGCGAGGACCAGATGAAATTTAAGTATCCACATTTGTTCCCGACAGATCAAGCAGGACCTAGCAAACTTAATGCCGAGACAACTAGTGAATTTCGGGACGAAATTCCCATTCAAGTGGGGGATGATGTGACACCCCAAGAAAACTAGTGAACAATATAGCATACGTTAGTGAGTGCGTACCAAATTTCGGGACGAAATTTCTTTTTAGTTGGGGATACTGTGACAACTCGTAATTCGAACCCACTTCTGTGTAACGTTATGTACCTATAGGATACTTTGGGTAATGAATGTTTTGCTTATGTGTATTATGTGTAACGTGGATTACATGATTGTATGTATGCATTAAACCGCACAACAATAGGCAACCCGAACCACACAACATTCACACTCGCACAAGCCCTCTTGGGCCGTAAAGGTTGTAACTGGATATTGGGACGGTGGCCCATGTTTAGGCCGGCCCACTCCCCTACTCGTATACACTTGGGAGGTGTTTACTATCTCACTGGTTACCAAACAATCTACACACAACCCTAGACGACTTCTCTCTCTCTCGTCCCTTTCTCTCTCGAAGCCGAAGGCACCCAAGACTCACAGTTTGGAATTGTTCTTGCATCTACCATTCGGTTAGTATGGTTGATTGATTGTACTTGATGTGTTGATGTTTTGTTATCATAGCTTTGCATGATGATCTAGGATTCCTGATTAATATGATTGTTTGGGTTGAACGATAATGTTCTCGATAATCGGTTTTCCGGGTACATTTGATTTGCTTATTCAATAGTGCTTATGTGGTTTGGAATGCATGATCTAGTATTAGAACCGAACACATGGAAATTGGTTATGATATATTAGAACGCGGATTATTAATGTTCATAAATCGGTTCATGCTTGTTAAATTGTTCATATGTTAGATTAGGGTTCTTATGGATTAAAGAATAGATGCTTGTTTTGATCGAATTATGGCCATGATTGAAACTATTTGGTTGTTGATTGATTGGTGAATTTTTGGAAACTATGAATGATAATTGATAATTGTAACTAACTTGCACATAATTCGGGTATGTTAAAACAAACCGCACAAGGCCTCTTGATCGTACAAGAGGCCCACACGTACAAGCCTTCACGGACAGCACAAGTTGAATCAGGTCCATTCTGTTGGGCCGGACAGCCCAATTGTCCATTCGCACAAGCTTATCCGGTCGCACAAGGTACCCGGATCGTACAAGGAGCTAAGTCGCACAACATGTTTGAATCGCACAAGAGTTGTCCAGTCGCACAAGACGAACTGGACTACTCCGGATTGTTGTTTAAATTGTTACTTGGGCTATATCCCGTTCTGTTGGGCTTCTAGACTGTGGGCCGGGTAGTTGACTCATCGCACAACCCAAGCTGATCACACAAATCAGCTTGGATCGCACAACACTGTCACTTGTTAAATGTGTTGGGCTGATATGTTATATTTTTGTTGGGCTGGACTAATCGGATCACACAAGCCGAGCCGGATCGCACAAGGTCCTTATGTGCCATCGGTTTGGGCCGAGAATTGTTATGGGGTTGTTATGTATATGGGCCGGGGTATTGGATCGCACAACATGTTGTGGATTGCACAACATGTTGGGCCAATTACTATTGGGCTTCGTGACATTAATTGACTGCTAAGATGTTGCCATGATCAATACGTGATTATTAACGTGTTCACTTGTATGAAACGTACATGCATTACTCGAACCAAACCTGACTTGTATGGTAATCCTGTTAGGACGTGTTTGATCACTTTTAAGTCAAGTAACTCTGGTATAATCTGCCGAGCAAACCAAGGTGAGTTCATTGCATTTTCTCAAGCATGCGTCCCGGTGGTTTGGGACAACTGCTAAACATTTGGAAGGGAAACATTGGGTAAACAACTTAATCGGTTTTGGTTATTGCCTGGAGGGCAATGGGGGTAATTAGTTGATAGCGCTATTAGGTGGGAAACCTCACACCGGGCCGTAAGGACGGGCGTGAACTAATTATCTGGATAGGGCTATGGTTGTTAGAGGCACACTCCTCGGATACATATGGGCACACTCCCTAGGGTATCTAACGATGGCAACATAGCAAACGGTCGTTAAGGGGTACCCACTCCCCTGATACACATGGGCACACTCCCTAGGGTATCTAACATGAGCAACATCGAAACGCAACATTGAAACGTACTAACATACATCTGGTAACTCAACAAGTTAACAAAACCTTGAACTCACCAGCGTAGTCTGACACACTTGTTTGCATGCTTGTAGGTCGTTAACTTTGGAACATGGACTTGCTATCTGGGCGTGCTGGAGTGGTCATGGATAGAAGTTACTGGATTAATTATAACTGATACATTGGTTTTAAGTTTATTTTGAAACAATTACTAAACGACTTATCATATGCTTCCGCTACATAACTCTTGAGAATTAATATTGTGTTTGACATTTAATCTTGGCTATTAATGACATGTTTTATTTAAGTGTTTACTATTGGTTCAATGTGATTGGTGGCTCAGACTCTGATGTGTAACACGCCACGCGGGGTTTCCGCAAGTGGTATTTTGGGGGTGTTACATACAATGTCTTCCTTCATTTTGCCAAGGATCCCTGATCCGATGTAGATTTTGGATTCAGGATCATCAGGATCCAAGAGGATTTCATCCACATCCTGCTCTCTTGCCTCCAAGACACCCCTTGGAGGATACTTTAATTGCTATTGCTCCCTTGGTTTCGAGGCTGGTTTCATTGATGAGGTGTAACAATCCTTAGCCTCCTGTTGATCACTATCGATCTTGATTATTCCCCATGGGCTAGGGAGCTTCACACATTAATTGTAGGTGGATGGGACTGACTTCATATCGTGTATCCAGGGCCTGCCAAGGATAACATTACAACAAGACAAACAGTCAATAACATAAAATTTCTGATAATTATGTAATCCTTCCACGTAAATTGGGAGTTTGATGTCCCCCCAGGGTTTTCTTAGTTTCGCCACTAAATCCTACAAGCACGGAGGATCTTGGTGTGATATCTGATTCAGGGATACCCATTTTCTTCAGAACATCAAGCTGGATAATGTTTACTGAGCTTCCTCCGTCAATAAGGATCTTGCGGACAAAGTGGTTAGAAATAAAGAGAGTAATAACTAAACTATCATGATGAGGATCCTGGATGTCAACTCGATCATCCTCATCAAAGGTTATCACTTTTCCTTCCGAGACACTTGATGTTCGAATAGGTCTTTCTCCGTTATCCATTTTAGCTTCCTTTGCATGCCTTTTAGCTGCTGAGAAGGATGTACCACAGATGTCTGATCCTCCAGAAATAAAGTTGATTACTTGTGCATCTGTCGGAGGAGCTGGAGCTTTCTCAGGGATCCTCTCAGGATCCTGCGTCCTTTGCTTTTTTCTTCCCAACAACTCTTTTAGATGCCCCTTGCTTAGCAGATATCCAATTTCCTTTCTTAACGCGATGCATTCTTCGGTTAAATGCCCAAAATCCTCGTGGTATGCACACCACTTCGATTTGTCTTTAGTTCCGGCTGGTTTGTCATTTTTTCTAGGCCATCTGGCTTTTTCTCCTAGATTCTGCATTGCAAGGATTAGTTCATGGTTATCAACGGAAAAACAGTATTCAGAAATTGGAGGATAATCTTCATCATCCTCTTCTTGGTCAACAGCATGCACGTTCTGGTTGTCAGTTCTGTTATAGGATTTGAATCTGTTGCTTTTGGAAGAGGATCCTTGCTTTTCTTGTTTTGAGGATTCTACTTGTCTCTCTTGGATCCTCTTGTCATCCTTTAACCGGATGAACCTGAGTGCCCGAGTTCTTACTTCGTCTAGGTTCCTGCATGGTGTCTGTTTTGGTCAAAAATCACACAAGGATAATGCAACCAAACTTTATGTAAACGGGGAATGATGCTTGGTATGATGGACAAAGTGAAGGATCACTTAAATGTAAAATGCACAAGTGACACAAGGATTTATACGAGGAAAAAGCCCTTGATCAATGAATGATCTCCGGCATAAAAAACCTCGGGTGATGGAAACTACCGATCACCAAACTTCAATATAACAAATAATGGTTACAACTTCGGATGGTAACGAGCTAAGTACAAGGATCACTATAGTATCGTGTGTCAAAGCGTGTGAGAAATGTGTCGTGTGTTTTTTCCGAATGTTGAAGAGTGCTACTTATACAAGTGTGTGTGGTCGTATTTTAGGTAAATAACCTAACTATTAGCTCGTTACCCCTTTAGGAATAGAAGTAAATCTAGCCTAAATTATCGCCCTTAAATTGTGCTGAGTTTCCATATCGTCCACAACGTCCATCTTTGATTATGCATATGCCAAAGTCGCTGTGACGAGTTCCTTGTTTATGTTGCTAAGAGCGGATCCTACTCGAAATTCCTGCAAAACAACATTAAATTCAAAGAGAACAATCGTTAGTAAGAGGATCCCTAGGATGCTCCGTGATCCTGATCCTGGAACTTTTCTGAGGATCACTATCTGCCAAAGAAACAAGGATCACTGGTTAGGATCACGTGTAAGGATCACATGTAAGGATCATAAGTCATAAAAATCCAGCCCTAATAATTGCCCCCAAAATATAAGGAGTATTTATCTAATATAAATGAGTTATATTTTGTCGGTCTTATCTCTAACTGACTTAACGGATATATAGCCGTTACAATAGAACTATCCGTTGTGATCTGACGTCACAGAAGTGACAACCCTGCACGAATCATCATTATAAATAGAAATAGGGATAGGATCGTTTGCATTTAAATTCAAAGCGACTCCCTTTATAACCGTATTCGGAAGATCAGCCAGGTATTCTCTTTCTCATCTTCTTCTCTGTTTTTCTTCTTCTATAAAGATGTTGCTCCGGAACTCCCCGCATAAGGATCCTAAGAAGAACAGTCCCTTGAAGAGTCAAGGGATCATCAAGGATTCTCCCACTGAGAGGTGTTGTTTTACTGATCCTTACATTGACAAAATCCGTCATTGTTTTCCGGCGAACACCCTTTTCAAATCTTTTAGCCCTACTGCCTTGAGTGATTTTATTTCTGATACTTGGGTAGCTTTTCCGGTTACTCCGTTCTTGATAGGATATTCGTATCCTTTCCCACAGTTCACTCAATCCTTTTTCTCTCTTACCGGCATCTGCTATATCCAGGCTATGCCCATGATCTGGAGGGTGTTATACACCCTTGAGAGGATCATTGATCAAGAGGGGATTGACCTTGGTATGGCGGAGTTGGCTGAGATGTATGATCTTACCACTTTCGGATCCCATCGCTATTTGTTTAAGCGGAAAGCTGGAGAGGATCACCCTGTCTTCAAAGTCACCAAGAACGACACGAACTGGAAGCGTCGGTTCTTTTTTGTTAGGAGAGATACCATTCCTGATGGGAAGGATTTGCCCAAGGAGTGGGCTATCCATGGTAGGATAGAGGATCCTGGAGGGATCACCATAAAATTTGTTCCTTAGGATGAGGATCACTGATATTTTCTTGTTTGTTGTGCAGCTATCTCCATCTCTCATCTGAAGTTAACACCTGCTGCAAAAGAGAGACTTTTGGCCTTTAAGAAGCTTGACCCGGAGACAAGAACTTTCCAAGTTGCCACCCAGGATTCTCAAGAAGTATCTTCTGCCTCTGCCACAATGTCATGTAAGTATTCATATTCATAAAGTAATTCTGTGTAGGATTTCAATTTTAATTAGAATACTTATTTTATTTTGGTTGTGTAGGTGCTGGAAAACCTTCTAAGTCTGCCTCAAAGTTTGGCATCGATGATCTGACCAACGTGAAATCCTCAAGGAAGAAGAATCCTGCTAGCCCAAGTGCTTCAGCCCCTAAAGCACCTATTAGGGGTAAAGGATAGAAGAGAAAGGCCTCTGAGGATTTACAAGGTCTGCCCCTGCTCCGCCAACAGTTTCTGGACTACTTCAACGAGGTAAGGATCACTGGCCCTGTTTGTTATCCTGACAGTTTTGAGGATCACTTGTTTCTGACGTTATGCCTTGTTTTCCTTGCAGAAATTTGCTGAAATAGAGACTTATGTTGGCCACGTTGAGGATCAAGACCGCCAAATTGCTGACCTCCAACAGATGGGTGTGCTGAAGGATCTCAAGATTGCTGATCTTGAGAAGGAGCTCCGGGCTACCAAGGATGATGCTCCCAAAATGCTGATCAACTTTGATTATGAGAAGCATGATATCACCCAGGAAGCCAAGGTTTCTGCTGCAATAACCATGTATAAGATCCAGTTGCAGATGGCTGCGGAAGCTCAGGATCCTGCCTTCGACAAAAGCACATGGGACGTGGAGGGCTGGAAGGCGAGGCTGGCAGAGTTGGAGGATGATGAAGAGGCTGAGGAGGTCCCGATGCTTGAGGGTGGTGATGTTGGCAAGGATCAGGGTGGAGAGGCAAGTGGAGCTGATGGTGCAGCGAAGGATTGAGCTGCAGGATTGGGCAATGATGGAAACTTCGAGACTTAGCCGGAGCCCAATTTTTTTTGGTTGTTGATGTTTTTTAGAAACAACTACGGTCTGTAACTTTGAACAATAGTTTTAGGATTAAGGATCCAGGATCCTTCAGACAATAGGTAGGATTGCAAATGGTGGAGGGATCCTCTGTTTGGGGGATGAAGCCATTGTGATCCTGCCGCCTTTTAATTTCCTGCATGCTATGACCGCACAAACAATGGACACCCTTTGCCAACCCATGTGGACGGGCCACGTTTTGCTGGTAGAAACGTGGGTTGGCAATTTTGACAACTTATGAAGGGTTTTAAACCTTTGTTAATAAAATAACTCTAATCTTTTTGGCTTATCTTGTGTTGTTATCCTTTTAATTTCCAATTGTTTTGATAAATACTTGTGCGAAAAGCTTAATCAAATTATGTTTAAGAAGTTTAGGATACGATCCAGGATTAAGTATCCTATAGTTGAAAACTTCCAAAAAGTAATTCGTTTTAAGGATCATGGGTCCAGTTGTCAAGGTCTAAGGGTTATTCAAATGAATAATGAATGAAATTGAAGATAATTAAGGATCATACCTGAGGATCCAAGTTAGGATCCTAACCACTCAATCAGGATAACCATAAGTAAAACTTTAATGGATAATAAGGATTAAGGATCCTTAATTGTTTAACTTCGAAAACCTGAAAAATGGAATATAACTTGGGACTAAGCCAATATAAAAGATAAGTTAGTAACTGGGGACAAGCCCAAAGGATAACTGGGACAAGCCCAAAGGATCACTGGGGACAAGCCCGAAGGATAACTGGGGACAAGCCCGAAGGATAACTGGGGACAAGCCCAAGGATCGTATGTAAACTGGAGTATGGCCCTCACTGGCGACTATCCAAACTTAGTGACATGAAAATGCCAAAACCTTAGCTAACGTGAAAACGTTAGAAACCTTAGGAACGGATGTATGGTACGTCTACCATTATACGTAGGATCCTAGGTATAGCCAGTACGATGAGGTTATCAGCCCCTAAAGCGGGTACTGGTCCCAAAGACGTGAACTATACCAGGATCATCGTGCGCTACAGGCGAAAACTGTGGACAAGCCCAAGGATAACTGGGGACAAGCCCAAGGATCTGAGTTGCTTTTGAAGATTCTTAGTGATATGCTGAGGATACCTGGACTATCAGAACTCAAATTTTCGTGAGAGGAGAATGAAGGATACATGATCCTTATCCTTAGGTAAAAATAAGAAAAATGGAATAGTTTAGGATTGGGACTTTATCAGAGTAAGGATCATTGACATCACTGGGATCCTTCGAGGATGCTTTCAATGTAAGGATCATATGTGCCAGGAGGATCCTGCTCACATGAAATATTTCTTTAAGTGAACAGCATTCCAGGCTCTTGGTAACAAATTTCCTTCCATGGTTAGCAATCTATATGCCCCCTTTCCTGCTTCGGCTTCTATCAAGTAAGGGCCTTCCCACTTTGGTGCCAATTTCCCATCAGCAGGATTGATGGTGTTTTGGAATGTTTTCCTCAATACCATATCCCCAACTTGAAATTTCCTTATCCTGACATTTTTGTTGTAAGCACCAGCCATTCTTTGTTGGTAGCTCGCCATCCTTATCCTAGCCAGATCCCTGATTTCCTCAATAGTATCCAAGTCCTGAGCTAAGTTTGCAGCATTTCCTTCAGGATCACGAGTACTTGTTCTAGCAGTTAGAACCACCATTTCTGTTGGGATCACTCCTTCTGCCCCAAACACTAAAGAGAAGGGTGTTTGACCAGTAGCATTCTTGGGAGTTGTCCTATCAGCCCAAAGCACATAAGGCAATTCCTCTGCCCATTTCCCCTTCTTGGATCCAAGTTTCTTCTTCAGATTATTGATGATGATCTTGTTGGATGATTCTGCTTGACCATTGGCTAGTGGGTGGACTGGTGTTGATGTTATCATCTTAATCTCCCAGCTGTCACAAAAGTTAGTAGTCCTGCTCCCAATAAATTGGGAACCATTATCACATACAATTTCAGAAGGAATGCCAAATCTAGTTATGATGTTTCTTTTAATAAAGGATATAACTTCCTTTTCTCTGACTTGGGCAAAAGCTTCAGCCTCTATCCATTTGGAAAAGTAGTCAGTCATAGCAAGCATGAATACTTTTCCACCAGGTGCTTTAGGGAGCTTGCCAACTATATCCATCCCCCATCTCATAAATGGCCAAGAGGATGGTATAGGATGTAGAAATTCAGCCGGCTGATGAAGGATATTGCTGTGTCTTTGACAAGGATCACACTTCTTAGCATACTCCACAGCATCCCTTTTCATAGTTGGCCAGTAGTATCCTGTCCTTAAGATCCTTGAGAACAATGCCCTGCCCCCAGTGTGGTTTCCACAATCTCCTTCATGGAAGTCTTTAACACTTCTTGAATTTCAGGATCCTCGATACATCTTAAATATGGTCCTGCAAGAGATCGCTTATATTGCACATTATTCAAGATTGTGAATTGAGATACCTTAATCCTGAAAGCCCTAGGATTTTCTCCCATAGGAATCTCCCCGTGTTGTAAGTATCTCATGATTGGTGAGATCCATGATCTTGAATAAGATTGAGTATCCTTACTAGGGATCATTGCAGTATCCTCTTCTATTTCCATGGCCACCTGTTTTTCAATAGCAGGAGCCAGGATATGGATGATGGGGATACTTATATCCTCTGGGATCTTCAAAGATGATCCTAGATTGGCCAATGCATCAACTTCTGTATTTTCCTCCCTTGGTACCTGTGACAAACTGAAAGAAACAAAGAAGAGTGCCAATTCTTTGACTATCTCTAAATATTTGGTTAGTTTTTCACCTTTCAGAGCATAGGATCCATTAATGTGATTAGTGATTAACAATGAATCCACGTATACCTCAAGATACCTGATCCCCATATGCTTAGCAATTTGTAAGCCAGCGATTAAGGCTTCATATTCAGCCTCTTTATTAGTGGCTTGGAATTCACAAGCTATGGAATGGGGTATTATGTCCCCCTGTGGCGATTTTAGTAGTATGCCGAGCCCTGTGCCTTTGACATTTGAGGATCCGTCAATATGTAGTATCCAAGGATCCTTGGTCTCATCTAGCTGCTGGACCTCCAATTCGGCTTCCTTTTGTAGATCACTACTGAAATCAGCCACAAAGTCTGCTAATGCTTGGGATTTGATGGCTGTTCTGGGCTCATATCTTATATCATGGGCACTAAGCTTTACTGCCCACTTTATAACCGCAACCAGAGGATTGAACAGGTATTCCCTTCATCTTCTCTCTCGATTGCTCTGTTTTTCTTCTTGTGTCTATTTCGTTCACAATGTTGCTCCTGAATTCTCCTGCCAAGGATCAGCAGAAAGAAAGCCCCTTTAAGAGCCAAGGGATCATCACAAACTCTTCTAAAGAACGCTGTATCTTCGCTGATCCTCAGATTGACAGGATTCGGTGTTGTTTTCCTGCAAATACGGTGTTCAAAGCTTATGATCCTTCTGCCCTGAGTGACCACACCTCCGATTCATGGGTTGCCTTTCCTGTGATCCCGTTTTCCATAGGTTATACGTATCCCTTTCCAGCCTTCACCCAAGCCTTCTTCTCCTTGACCGGCATATCTTACATCCAGGCCATGCCGATGATCTGGAGGGTTTTGTTTACCCTTGAGAGGATCATCGAGCAAGAGGGGATTGACTTAGGTATGGCCGAGTTGGGTGAGCTATACGATCTGACCACCTTTGGTTCCCATCGTTATCTGTTTAAACGTAGACCCGGGGAGGAGCATCCGATCTTCAAGGCTACCAAGAATGATACTGCCAAGATGCTGATCAACTTTGACTATGAGAAGCACGAGATCACCCAGGATGCCAAGGTCTCTGCCGCCATAGCTATGTACAAGATCCAGCTGCAAATGGCCATGGAAGCCCAGGATCCTGCTTTTGATAAGAGCACCTGGGATGTTGAAGGCTGGAAGGCTAGGCTGGCTGAGCTGGAGGATGATGAGGAGGATGAGGAGATCCCGATGCTTGAGGGTGGAGGCAAGGACCAAGGTGGTGAGGCAAGCGGAGCTGGCGGTGATGGTGCAGCGAAGGATTGAGCTGCAGGATTGGGCGATGATGGAAATTTCGAGACTTAGCCGGAGCCCAATTTTTTTGTTTGGTGGTTGTTTGTTTGAATAGTTTGATGGTTTGTACTTTGAACAATAGTTTTTAGGGTAAGGATCGTGGATCCTTTGAACAATAGGTAGGATAATAGGTGGTGGAGGGATCCTCTGTTTGGGGGATAAAGCCACTTGTTATCCTGCCGACCTTTATTTCCTGCACTGCTATGACCGCATGAACAATGGACACCCTTTGCCAACCCATGTTGACGGGCCACGTTTTGCTGGTAGAAAAGTGGGTTGGCAATTTTGACAACTTTAAAGGGTTAAATATTTTGTGAATGAATAAAACTTTTAACTTTTGACTTATCCTGTGATGTTATCCTTGTATATCTTTTAAACTTTCAATTGTTTTGATTTATACTTGTCTGAGTAAGAAAAGTTAATCAAATTATGTTTAAGAAATTTAGGATATGATCCAGGATCAAGTATCCTATAGTCGAAAACTTCCAAAAAGTAGTTCATTTTAAGGATCATAGTGTTAGGGCTGGATTTTTATAATACATGATCCTTACATGTGATCCTGACCAGTGATCCTTGTTTCTTTGGCAGATAGTGATCCTCAGCAGAGTTCCAGGATCAGGATCATGGACCATCATAGGATCCTCATGATAACAGTTGCTTTCATTGAACTTAATGTCATTTTGCAGGAATGTCTAGCAGGATCCGTTCTTAGCATCACAATCAAGGGACGCGTCTTTACAACTTTGGCATATGCTTAATCAGAGATGAACGTTGTGAAGGATATGGAAACTTGGCATGATTTAATGGCGATAATTTAGGCTAGATTTACTTTTATTTCTAAAGGGGTAATGAGCTGATTATTAGTTTGTTTACCTAAAATAGGCCACTCACACTTGTATATATAACACTCTTCCCCATTCGGAAGACACACAACACAATTCTCACACGCTTAGACACACATTACGATAGTGATCCTTGTACTCAGCTCATTATCATCCGAAGTTGTAACCATATTTTGATATATTGAAGTTGGTGATCGGTAGTTGCCATCACCCGAGGTTTTTTATGCCGGAGATCATTCATTGATCAAGGGCTTTTTCCTCATATAAATCCTTGTGTCACTTGCATATTTCTCACTAAAGTGATCCTTTACTTTTTCAACAAACCAAGCATCATTCCCCGTTTACTTAGAGTTTGGTTGCATTATCCTTGAGTGATTTTTGACCAAAACAGTTTGGCGCCCACCGTGGGGCAATTGGTGCTTCATTCATAAGAAAACTTTCTGTTCGAAATCATTTCAAAGAGTTACATGGCTTCATCATTGAAGAATGCATCCACAGCGATGTCGGCAGTCAATTCATCTACTGGCATTCCACCTTTGCCTCCACCACCAGCTGGATCTCAGAAAAATGCTGAGAAGAGACCAACTTCTATCTCCTCTAAACCATCATCTTCTGCTCTAACTTCTTCTGTTCCCAGTACTAGTGATATATTTACTTTGATGTTGCAGATGAGGGATCGTATGCAGCAGCAGGATGAAACTAATGACAGGATCATTCCCCATTAATGCCCAAATCTTTGAATTTTGATACTCCAATGATTACTTCTCAGCCAACAGAGGTCCCAGACATACAATATATGGGTGGATCAAGAGGAGTGCATTTCAACCCAGCAACAATGACTCAGGCATCAGGATCATATTTCCAACCGGCGGGATCCTACGCCCAGCATTTGGGATCCTTCATGAGCTTAGGATCCTCCTTTGTCCCAGGATCATCCCAGGTTCAAGGATCCTCCTTCGTTCCGGGATCATCCCAGGTTCAAGGATCCTCCTTTGTTCCAGGATCATCCCAGGTTCAAGGATCCTCCTTCATTCCGGGATCGTCTCAGATACCAGGATCCTTCCAGATGCCAGGATCCCTAAAGAGTTTGCAAACAGGAAGCCTAGATGTCCATCAAGGAGATTTTATTCCAATGCAGACCATTGCTTCCACTGGTCCATCCATTATCCCAGAATCCCAGCAATATGGATTCACACCCAATGTTCCTAACTTGAACCCGATGGGAGGTAACACCTTAAATAATTATCTTACCACTAACCATGGATTCGTGCAGGATACAGGTATCAATCATGCTATGGCCAGGGAGTTACAGAAGCTGAAGGATATGATCTCAAGTGTTCCAGGGGTAGTCAAGCCTATCCCGGAGATTGCAGATGGAAGCCATAAGGTATCTCGTTTTGCACCACCAATTTGTGATGCAGAGGTACCCAAAAGGTTCCATATCCCTGCTATGAAGCTGTATGATGGTACAACGGATCCTGAGGAGCACATAGCACAATACAGGGAGAGGATGGAGATCAATCCAATCCCAGAAAAGTTAAAGGAAGCATGCCTATGTAAAGGATTTGGATCCACCCTTACTGGATCAGCTCTTAAATGGCTGCTAAGTCTTCCCCCTTACTCTATCACTTCATTTGCTAATTTAGTTAATTTATTCAATAACCAATTCTCTTGTAGTAGAAAATTTGAAAGATTAACTAGTGATTTATATAGGGTAACTCAAAGTCATAATGAATCATTAAGGGATTATATAACTAAATTCAGTAAAGAATCCTTGGACATTCCCAACTTGGATATGGCCACGGCTGTTGAGGCCTTCAAAATGGGACTTCTTAAGGATTCATTGTTCTATGATGATCTTGTTATGACACCGTGCAGGAACCTAGATGAAGTAAGAACTCGGGCACTCAGGTTCATCCGGCTAGAGGATGACAAGAGGATCCAGGAGAGGCAAGTAGGATCCTCAAAACAGGAAAAACAAGGATCCTCTTTCAAGAACAATAAGTTCAAATCCTACCATAGAAATGACAACCAGAACGTGCATGCTGTTGACCAAGAAGAGGATGATGAGGATTATCCTCCGATTTCTGAATATTGTTTTTCTGTTGACAATCATGAACTAATCCTTGCAATGCAGAATCTAGGAGAAAAAGCCAGATGGCCCAGAAAGAATGACAAACCATCCGGGACTAAAGACAAGTCAAAGTGGTGTGCATACCACGAGGATTTCGGGCATCTAACTGAAGAATGCATAGCATTAAGAAAAGAAATTGGATATCTGTTAAGCAAGGGGCATCTAAAAGAATTGTTGGGAAGAAAAAAGCAAAGGACTCAGGATCCTGAAAGGATCCCTGAAAAGGCTCCAGCCCCTCCGGCGAATGCACAAGTGATCAACTTTATTTCCGGAGGATCAGATATTTGTGGTACATCCTTCTCGGCAGCCAAAAGGCATGCAAAGGAAGCAAAAATGGATAATGGAGAAAGACCTATTCGAACATCAAGTGTCTCGGAAGGAAAGACGATAACGTTTGATGAGGATGATCGCATTAACATCCAGGATCCTCATCATGATAGTGTTTTGGTCAAAAATCACACAAGGATAATACAACCAAACTTTATGTAAACGGGGTATGATGCTTGGTTTATAGAAAAAGTAAAGGATCACTTCAGTGTGAAATATGCAAAGACACAATGATTTATACGAGGAAAAAGCCCTTGATGGCAACTACCGATCACCAAACTTCAATATATCAAAATATGGTTACAACTTTGGATGATAATGAGCTGAGTACAAGGATCACTATAGTTTCGAGTGTCTAAGCGTGTGAGAATTGTGTTGTGTGTTCTTCCGAATGAGGAAGAGTGTTATATATACAAGTGTAGGTGACCTATTTTAGGTAAAAAGACTAATAATCAGCTCATTACCCCTTTAGAAATAAAAGTAAATCTAGCCTAAATTATCGCCCTTAAATCAATGCCAAGTTTCCATATCCTTCACAACGTCCATCTCCGATTAAGCACATGCTATAAT